>NW_023622501.1:0-4742 GCF_014905685.2 Nematolebias whitei | reverse complement strand
CTGTGTCACACTCCGGAGGCGTATCTATTGGCAGTGGTTTGCTCACTTTTGTCCACATTGTTTGATCACCATAATCTATAATCGCGTCGAAGCGATTTATAAAATCCTGGCCAACCAAAAATGGGAATGAGTCAACACGAGACACGTGTACTGGGTGGTACAGCGTCATTTTGCCAATCTGCATGTGAACCATTGCTATAGCTGTCAGGGTTGTTTTCACCTCTGAGAGACCCTGCATTTCTATAGCACATTCAGAGAGAGGTATTATCCTGTTAACACTGGCAGCGGCCGTCCTCAGCTCCTCGAACAGTTTAGCTGACATAATTGTTATGTCTGCCCCACCGTCCAAGAGTGCTTCGTGTGTGAGGACACCTTCGAGTGTTACTGACAGGTACGCCTTTTTGGCGACCCCCCTTCTGATAAAGTTACACAGAAACCTCTTGGGTTTTTTCTGACGCTTTTTCACGCGTTCAGCCTTATCTGTGTAATCTTGGTTTGTCTGAACCGTCAGCACAGCAGAAGCTGTTTCTGAGTGTTCAGCTTGCGATGACTCGTCATCGTTTGTGTGTGTGTTTACCCCCCCTTTTTCTGATGAGGGGTTGTTTGAGGCAACAACAGCAACGTCTTGGTTTGTTCCACCGACATCTGTTATGTTGTCATTCGCGCCCTCAGATGTAATAGGGATTACATTACTGCATAGTGCTCCTGGTTGGGTTCCCGTGTCAGTGTGTTTCAAAGTTTCTAACAACCTGCGTATTTTCTCTGTCTCTTCCGAGCTCAGAGGTGTAGGGCCTTGTTTCTGGAACTTTTGTGATTTTTTCGCCTCGGTTCGTTTCGGCCGAGGTGGGGGACGGTCAGGTACGTCTTTCGGGGGTTCCTTTACGTACTGCCCCTGATGATATGGATTCCCATATCTTCGCGTCCTATGCTCACCCCTTTTTCGATAATCACTGTCATCCTCTGAAAGAGGAGCTTTTTTGTCCCAGCGTGCACCTTCAGGACGCGGTTTGTTAGTTTGAACAGACTGTTTTCTCTCTTTCTTAGGAGGAGGCGGTGAAGCACGTCGTCCTTCCAGTTCAAGAGGGAGGGGTTTAACCTTTACACTAGGAAACACTTCAATGGGCGTCTTAGCATGAGAACATGCTTCAAACACATTCACAGCACACTGTCTAATCTCACTGATGGATTTTTCTCTGAAATTTGCCATCATTTGTACTGATTGTCTAAAATCAGTGTGGAGATTTTTGCTGAAAACAAACTTAAAGCCTTCATCTTCTTCCATTCCGGTTTCATTTCTGTTACCAAAATAAGCTTGGAAGATTCTTTTGTAATAAACTTTTGGATGTTCAGTTTTGCCCTGCATGACCTTGTCTGCAGCTGGGAAACCAGCAGGTCCCGTGCAGGAGTCGTACTCTCTGATCAAAGCTTCACACAGAAGGTTGTAATCCCTTCTCGTTGCATCTGGTAGACGCTCGATGAAGGTGAACACCTCTCTGTCCGAAGTGAGCCGTATCAGACTGATCTTATCCTCAACCGTAGCATTAGGATAAGATCTCAATCTGAATTCAAGATCTTTGAGGTACGCTTTTGTTCCAGATGAGCCCATCGGTCCAGGTACAAAGCGTTGTACATATTTTGAGATTTTCTGCAAATCATCCATTGAAGGAGACAATATCAACGGTCTCACTTGAGTGGTTTGTGGCGCAGATTGGTCAAGGTCTATCCCTACCACCCGAGATGGGGGTGGGGGTGACGGCATGGCGTTAGGAGGAAGAGGTGCATATCGGTGCAGGTCTGTCCCTACCACCCGAGATGGGGGTGGGGGTGACGGCATGGCGTTAGGAGGAAGAGGTGCATATCGGTGCAGGTCTATCCCCACCGCCCGAGATGGGGGTGGGGGTGACGGCATGGTGTATATCGATTCAGTGAGTTGATATTGGTGCAGGTCTATCCCTACCGCCCGAGATGGGGGTGGGGGTGCCCGAATGGTGTTCAGAGGAAGAGGTGCAACAGCATCTGTCTGGGGTGGTTGTGGCTGACCCGGGCCCTGACCCTGTTCGTCTCTGAGTCTCAGACCAGCTCGCCCCATTTCAGAAATCTGGTTTGTAGCTGTAGCTAGATTCTCCTCACAAGCTGTCAGACGCTCCTGCGCTGTCCGACATTCTCCTTGCAAACTCCGACAATGTCGGAGAAATATCGCCTTTTCCTCTTTGCAATCCTTCAGCTCCTTTAATGCGATCTGCAACTGTTGTTGTAGCGCACCATTGTCTGAACACACGGATTGGTACACACGGTCTTTATCCCTGGCTTCAGATAGTGACGCCTCAAGTAAATGTATTTTGCTGTTCATTGAATCAACTTCTGCACGCGCATCTTGCTCTAACTGAAACATCTGTTCATAATGTTTCGTCATGAGGGCCTCGTGTTCGCTTCTAAATTGAAGGTAGTGATCTTCAATTTCCTGAGCAAACACTTTTTCACTGTCTAACCTTAGTGTAAGGTCATCAGCTTTCTCAACAACTGCATAGAACGATCCTTTCAGCAAAATTGCAATTTTAGCCAGCTGATCATAACTTGACTTTGTAATTTCTGTAGAGGTCACACTTTCTGCAACCTCCTTCAGATTGTCCAATAACTCTTTTGGGTTCATGCTCTCTGCCTGTTTATCATATGGATGTAAGGAATCTGTCAGAAGCGCTAACGCATTCTCTAAACAGTCCCTTATCCCATAAGGGTCAAAGTCTTTTTCTAACACACCTGTCATGTTCATTCACTGTGTAGCACTTTATCTGTTTAAAACAGTTGCAAGCTTCAGATATTTTTACAGGTAAATAATTGTATTCAAATGACAATGAGTGTCACACTATTTTAGCTTTGGGTTTACACTAAAGTACTGTTATAAGTCACCTTATTCAAATGTGAGCACCTGTCTCAGGTTTTAACCCAATTCATGAATATTTAAGTAAATGCTTCCATGCAGTGTTACTTGTATGTGCTTATTTTTCAACAGATACTAGAGTACCAAGCTCTTTTTAGTGTATTTTACTCTAAAGCACTGAATTTTTATAAACCTGCAATTTTTCTCTTTAGTCTCACAGCAATCATCAGTTTAAAACATTTTTTAAACCGTTCTGTTCCAGAAATTTGCTATTGAACAGTTACTCATAGAACCAAGTGGTGGACAGAAAAAGAGAAGTGGATGATGTGTCAGGATTAATCAGTCTTTCTTCAGAAAAACTGTTATTACTCCTGTCCTCCTGCAAATCTTCTATTTAAAATTAAATAGGAAGATGTATTTTTAGGTGGCAACTTAAACAGAAAAGTTTCTTTTTCCTGATAAGTTTACTCTTATCTAGTGATTTTGCAATTAAACGTGTATTATCTTTCAAGCAAATGAGTAAACTGTTCAACTCTGTGAATATTTGAACCGTATCTTTTAAAAAGTTTCTAATTTTTCATTTTGTACCTCCTTGTTTGAGGAATTCAGTGAATGAAAATGTCCTGGTAAATGCCTTTTTTGCATAAATACCTCTTACTTTTTAAGTGCAAGATAACAGTGATTATTCAGCTAGAGGAAGTTTGTTAACTCAAAGTTCGTCTTACAGAAAAAAAAAAAAAAAAACGTTTAATTTCACTAAAATACCTAAAAAGCGAAGTGAAACTGTGATCTCAAGTTTCTCCAGGAGGGGGCAGTGTTTAGCTTTCTACCAGCAGGAGTCTATGACGACTTCCTGTGACGTTCGGTTGACATTCTGTTGTTAGCCGCTTAGCTTAAAGTTAGCTTCGGCTAAACTCGGTTAAAATCAACATTTAATGACGGATTTTAAACTCTAACGTGGCAAAATTTCAGCGAGTATGCTTCGAAGAACTTAACCAGCGTATCAAAATACACTTTAAAGCGCTTTTCAGCTTTAAAAAGCAGATTTTATTTCCCTATGAAAACGAGTTTTCATTTCCGGGTCACGTGACTGAATCCGCTAATCACGAAGCAGCACGGGGGTGAGAGGAAATGACGTAGGCACGTCATTCACTTTCTCAGCAAATCAGAGCGCTCCACAGCAACTAATTCAACCAATCACGAAGCGTTTTTAGCAACCAGCATGTTACTGTTAGCCTGAAATAAGTTCGTCAACTTTTCGTCTTGTAAACTGTCAAAATGCACCATTTCTGTTAAAAATTGTAACGTTTAACTCTGAGCTGCACGGAGTCGGCGCCACGGCATGAAAAACGTCTTTCCCACCATTTAAAACAACCCGGTCGAACTGTTCAGAACCGAGCCGGAACCAGAACCGAACCTGGACCGTCTTTAAACAGAATAAAGCGTTTCCACACAACCCAGCTTTTAGTTACACATAACAGGCGTACAATTTCAGCTTTCATAAAGACTCAATGACACTATTTCAGCTTTCAAAACATCACTAGCTGCAGTTTTTCTGTGAGCTTTCTGAGCATCACAGCCCAACACGCTTAAACATGCAGCGTTTTGACTTCAAGCGGCAGATTCAGAGGCGTTTCAGCACAGCTGACAAACTGTTATTTTTCATGCCAACATGTAAAATCAATCTTTACACAAATACACAGTAATTTATGAACACGTAGACGGGCCACCAATATGTAGTATGAACAGATGCTGAGATATATTCATACATTAACGGGTTCTTCATTTTTCTGACTGTGTAACATGCGTGCATTGAGTTTAACAGAAATGTAACGAGAGACGTTATTTATCTTTGACCCATCAA
>NW_023622500.1:0-4742 GCF_014905685.2 Nematolebias whitei | reverse complement strand
TATTCTATTCTATTCTATTCTATTCTATTATATTCTATTCTATTCTATTCTATTCTATTATATTCTATTCTATTCTATTCTATCACAAGAAGCAAAAGGTTTGGATTTTGCCTTCAATCAATTGCTCCCAAACAAAAACTTCCGATGCACAAAACATTTCCAAAAATAAATGAGAAGGACGTGTTGCTAAAGTAGTTCAAACCTACTGCTCGTACCAAACATTTATTTCTTCTAGGTTGTGCTTATGTGTTGCATTCATCCCAAAGGAAAAAGTGAGAGCATTAAAACTTTATTATTACTTTGTATTACATCTAATTAGAAAATTTAAGCCTGTAGCGGTTAAACTGCAGAGAGTGTTTGCTGACACAGTTTTGTGTGTCTCCCGTGGCTGTAATGTATATTTTTTTTGTTCTTATCTGTGCCTTAGTTACAGCAGAGACAGTGAAATTCCCCTGTGAAGCAGGCAACGCCTGAAGCTGTGTAAGCAGGCAATAAAAGGTAAGAGTTCATTTAGAGGTGGGCATGTTGTGTGTTCTCCTCCCGTCTCTGCAGACGATGACACAGTATTGATTGCAGACAGTTACTACAGTTATATAAAAGAATTAGAGGGTTAAGCAAGTTGTCTTCTTTGCTATAGTCAGATAGAGCTGGAATTCTTGTGGTATTGTTTGGTTTATGATATATTGATTGTGAAAGTTAGATGTTTTGAAGATTAATGTGCAGAATTTATCTTTAAATCTGTGCTAAACTGAACTCGTGCATTAGTAGATGAAAACACTGTCCATTAAAATGTTAAACTTTTTACTTGTCTGAATGAAGCTGTCACTGCATGTTTCAATGACCTTAGTTATGTTTTGGCTTATATTTTAAAATCTGATTGGGACGCCTGATCTAATAGTTTAGAGTGAAAACCAGATGATTCCTCTTATCAACCAAGCAATCATTTAACTATTTTTACGTTTGTATGAGTACTATAGAACCATGATGCAGGTACATGTGGAGGCAGCATGAAGGCAAACAGCAGGAACTAAAGTAGTTTCGACTAAAGTTTGGTAAATAGACTGAACAAAAACTAAGACAACCTAAATAACTCATCAGAGGGACAAGCAATAATCAAAATGTAACACGATTGTAGTTCATGCTCAATTAATAATCTGCACCATTTTTTGTGTAGTTTCCACTAGTAGTGGCTTTAGATTAAAAAAAAAAAACTTTGTTTAAAGTAATTTAAGAACTATTGAGCAAACCTGAATACGGTGTCCAATAACAAAAAAATAAAAACAATTATATAGGCTGCACTTGTCTATAAGCCGCAGGTATCAACATTGTAACACGAGCTATTTACACAGAAAGATTTTTTAAAACTTTTAATTAAATATGTACTGGTAACATACACAAATACGTACAGTAAAGTTTTCTTTTTTTCTGAACAGTGCCTGCAACATGGCTGGTTAAAAAAAATAAATAAATCAGGAAAAGTCATTGAACGCTGTCTTCGCCTTCCTCCTGCTCACTAAAACCACTAACGTCGTCTTCTTCAGTGTCAGAATTGAACAGCCTCAGATTTACTTGGTCACACACGTCCTCAGTCTCTTTCGTTGTCGCTCTCAACGTCACTTTTGTCTCGAGGCAAACTCGCCCTTGAGCTTGGTTGCCCTCTTTATCACGCAGCTGTCCAGCCTTTCCAAACCCGTTGATAGTGGATTTTTTTGACACTGCTCTGCTGTCAGGATCCACTGGCAGACTTGAGCAAAAGTTGCTCTTCGCATGCGTCCAGTTTTGGTAAATGATTTCTCGCTGCCAGTCATCCAAGCCTCCCACTGAGCTCGAAGTGCCACTTTAAATGCACGATTCACACTGATATCAAGTGGCTGCGAATATTTTAGTTGTGCCCCGAGGGAGGGGGTAAATGAAGTTTCATTGGTCCACTGTGACCTGTTTGACAATTTCATTGGTCAGATTAAAAAAAAACTTTATACAGGTAGCCTCATTGAGTCATGAGGACCCACCCCCAATAGAGCTGTGTATTGTGCATCTATGTGAGTACGTGGATGTGACGAGGCTAAATGTTTTGGCGGCACTGAGCTTGTTAGCCCGTCAAAGGAAAGAAAAATCCACAAATTAGCCACAGCAGAAGACGCGATGTTCAAAGCATGTGGAACAAAGTAACAGCTTATAGTCTGTGTAGTGAACCTAATCTCAAGTCAAATCTGATCAGATGGACAGCAACTGTTATTTCATTGATCTGCATCCAGAAATACAGTTTGAGCCATCTGGAGACTTTCTTTCTTGAATTAATCAAGTAGAAAAGACAATCCTCTATGATCATTACTATTTTACAAATGTTTGATAATCAAATTGTGTTAGTTCACTCAATGCTTACAGGTTGAAGAGAACTACTCATTTTTATTTTACATAAACAGTAAGTAATGATTTTTATTCCTCATTCAAAGAAGAAATCAGGTTAATATGCATTTCTTGATTTTTCTGTCTTCAATGAGCAAGTTTTGTAAGTATGTTAAAGGTCGAGTCTCGGTCAACTAAAATGTTTACTGAGAAGAAATGTCATGTTTAAACTTTTTCAGAAGATAATAGGAGTTTGACTCCACGAAGTCTGGTTTTTCTCCAATAATCTTTTCTGTCTGTTAAACAATCTCATTCTCTGCCCTTGACTTTGATAACATCTTACGTCACAAACCACACCTCTATTCTGGTCCATCCACGAATCAGAAAGCTCTAAATTGACCCGGAAGTCAACTCATTTAAAATGTGGCAACTTCCCGGTTCTCTGCAGAGTGCTGAAGAGTGATGGAGTTAAAGTGTAAGAGTGTAACAGAGCTCTAGGAGCTAAGGAGTCTAGAGTGAAAAGAGTGGTTGCAGTTGGTGGAGGAGAGTTCCAGAGTTTAACTCATGAAGAGAGTTAAAGGATCCAGATGCAGAGACGATTTTGGGGAATTATAACTTCTGTTTGGATAACCTCGCACGACTCTCTAAGGATTTCAGCTGCTCTCAACAGAGACGCTGAAAGAGTCAAGGAAGGATCCTATACCGACGCTGATCTATCATCAACCAGGTAACAGTTTCTACTTCGACCAAGCGTACCGTCGCAAGCTGAGATCTGAAGGAGCGTGCACGTTTCTGGTCAAACAGATTAATTCCCTCACACATCTCTCTGTAAGATAAATCTCCATTTTCATCTTAAACTCTCCTTTCTCCTAAAATCAGTACAGATATTTTAGAAATATCTGAAGCAAAGTTCTCAATCACCGCCGTGTGATTGATGTTTGTGGTTCTGCTGAGAAGTGAGGACAATCGCCGTATTGTCCACTTTCTGTGAACTTGAAATTGTTATTGTTTTCATATTTTGCCAAATTAATGTAAATGTTTGATGTTAAACTTTGATTCTGCAAATAAATGACCGCATTCATTTGATGGGTCAAAGATAATAACGTCTCTCGTTCGCATTTCTGTTAAACTCAACGCACGACATTTACACAGTCAGAAAGATGAGGAACTCGTGAAAAATGTATGAAATATCCAGCATATGACATACTACATCTGGAAATTACGGTAGTTGAGCAGAAAGCAATATAAGTGAGTTTATAGTAGACATTAAATGTAATAAGTTTGTTTCAGAATCTGTTGTAAGCCCTTTGGAATTCTTCATGGCAGTTTAAGCTAAGCTCAGTTTACGTGTAAACATTCTGAAATGGATAATAATCATGAGCCACATCTGCACTGTGGCTTCTGAAACACCACATGGGAATGTCATTTGTTACGCATGACCACAACAGTTCAGTCTGCGTCATCTGTGAAGCACAGAGTGTTATCTTTCAGGACATGTTGGTCCCGTTTAGCGAGGAAACCTGAACTGTCTGTAAGCGAGGCTGTGAAATAAAGAGCGTGATCTTGTTTTTGATTTATGACTCCTGCCACGCTGCTTTAACGTTAAAAGTGGATGTAATTTTATTTTAAAAATACTAAACCATTAAAACGTAGTGTTATCTCCTGGAACCTTATTTTCTGCATTGTGCTCTTGTTTGACAGATTTCATTGAATTGTGTTGAATTTTGCTGACCAAGGCCAGACAAACCCCCCCACCAAGGCCAGTTTGCATCCTTAAAACCTTTTGAGTCTGTGGTTAAATTATTACCAAAAGCCAGTGATCCTCCAGCTGTCCTTCCCATAATGTTTAACGTCTGTGTGGTGGAGCTCATGCAGCTGATGTCAAGTTTCACTTTTGTCATTTTGTCAGATGATGAAGTGATAATGAAATATTGATTTCATGCAGCTTGGTTCTGACATCTCACATCACAGACAGAAACACATCCACAGCATCAATGATTCTAGAGTTATGATATCAGATGCATAAACCACAGCTGGTAAAGTCACACAAACAAGACACCATTCTTTCACTCTACGTTTGAATAAAAACTGAGTGTCCACAAACAGTCCTGTAAGAAAATGTTTTCATCACAAGAGAGTTTCAGGCTTCAGAGAGACACTGTGTTAAACACAATGTGCTTCCTCCTTATAAATGGGGTTACAATTAGAGGTTAAAACATTATATTTACATTTAAAATAAAGGGGACAATTTCATTTTTATATTAAAGAATGCATCTGTTTAGATTCTCCTAGAATTATTAAGCACGTGGGGATCCGTACCCTGAAGAGCCGCAAAGTAGGAATAGTAGTACAAGTAGTAAGTAGTAGTTTATATATATATATATATATATATATAT
>NW_023622499.1:0-4742 GCF_014905685.2 Nematolebias whitei | reverse complement strand
GGGACTGAGAGAAGCATCTGGTCTGCTGACCTCAGAGAGCGCGGTGGGACATATGGCTGCAGAAGATCAGTGAGATAGGATGGGGCGGAACTGTTCAGTGATTTAAAAACATACATTTTTTTTTTTTTTTTTTTTTTTTTTTTAATGGGTAGCCAGTGCAGGGAGGCCAAAACTGGCGTGATGTGCTCTCTATAGCCTGTACCAGTTAAAAATCGGGCTGCAGCATTTTGGACCAGTTGTAGACGAGCAATGGAGGACTGACTGATTCCAAACAGAAGTGAGTTGCAGTAATCAAGCCTAGATGTTATGAAGGCGTGGATCACTGTCTCGAGGTTCTTTTAGCTTAGTATAGGCTTCAGCTTAGACAGCCGTCTCAGCTGAAAAAAACAGGATTTGACCATCATGTTTACGTGACTGTTGAGTTTTAAGGACGAGTCCATTATCACCCCCAGATTAGTCACCTTTTGTTTCTCTAGCGGGGCTAGAGAGAATAGGTCAATGTCATAGTTCATGAGTGAGCCACTGGGATGGAACAGCATGACTTCAGACTTCTTCTCATTGAAGCTTAAGAAGTTTAAAGCCATCAAGTCCCGGATGTCAGCTAGGCAGTCAAGAAGAGGCTGAATAGAGCGTGTGCCTCTGTGCCTCAGGGGGAAGTAAATTTGGCAATCATCGGCATAGAAATGAAAGGGTATGTCGTGTTTGCGGAAGATAGCACCTAGTGGCAGCAGGTATAAAGAAAAGAGAAGGGGACCGAGGATGGACCCCTGCGGTACCCCCCACTGGAGTGCGGTCGATGCCGAACTAAAATCTTTGATATTGACACAGAAGGTTCTGTCAGAGAGGTAGGACCCAAACCATTTAAGGGCTGACCCTGTGATGCCCACCCACTGCTCCAGTCTAGAAATGAGGATGTTGTGGTCGATGGTGTCAAAAGCAGATGTAAGGTCCAATAGGACAAGCAGCACAGAATCACCTGCGTCTGTGGATATGAAAATGTAATTAAAAACCTTCAGTAGAGCAGTTTCAGTGCTATGGAGAGATTTGAAGCCAGATTGGAATAACTCAAGGATAGCGTGATCCCCCAAAAACTGTTTCAACTGAGACTCCACAATTTTTTCCAGTAGTTTAGAGGTGAATGGGAGTCTGGAGACAGGCCGGAAGTTGGACATGACTGAGGGGTCAAGGTTAGGTTTTTTCAGGAGGGGCTGGACAGCAGCATGTTTAAAAGTCTTTGGCACCACACCTGAGGATAAACTGCTATTCAGAATAGCGAGGATAAAAGGACCCAGGGTAGGAAAAACTTCCTTTAGTAGTCGAGGGGGGACCACATCAAAGGGGGAACCAGATGGCTTCATGCTGCACATTACCTGCTCCAGAGAGGACAGAGAGATGGGCTCAAAGTGGTCAAACACAGCCACACACTGAGAAGGGATGGACAGATCATGAGCTGGTGGAGAAATGAGTGCCCGGGTGTTTGCCACTTTTTCTAAAAAGAAATGGAGGAAGTTTTCACACAGCTCAGTTGAGGCTTCCAGAGGTGAAGGCTCACTGAGGTGTAGAACTGAGTTCAGGGTGGAGAAGAGAACTCGGGGGTTGTGGGAGTTGGAGACAATTAAATCAGAAAATAATTTACATTTGGCAGCTTTAACGGTTTTCTGATAGTGACGCCAACTCTCCCTTAACATTTGAAAAGACACCTGGAGCCTGTCCTTCCTCCACTTTCGTTCAGCTTTGCGACACTGCCGCCTAACGGCTCGTGTGACGTCATTCAGCCAAGGCTCTGATTTAAGTTTCGTTTTTCTGGTCTTAAGGGGAGCAACACGGTCCAGAACATCTAAACAGGCAGAGTTGAACTGAGAGGTTAGCTCCTCAGTGGTAAGAGACACCGAGAGCTGTTCGATCCTCTCAGAGTTAAAACCTTCATTAAAACGAGCAGCAGTGAAACGGTTAATGGAACGCGTACGTGCAGGAACGCGCGTCTTAGCAGTAGGACAAGGGGGGATGAAGTCAAACAATACAGGCATGTGATCTGAAAAAACATTGTCACCAATTTTCAAATTAGAAACAGAGACATCGCGTGTTAAAACGAGGTCCAGCGTGTGACCATGTTCTTGGGTGGGGCCGCTCACCTGCTGAGCTAAATTAAAAGAGTCCAATAAATCCAGAAAGTCCTTCACTAAGGGCTTCTCCTGACAACACACATGCAAATTAAAGTCACCAATAAGCAAAAAGTGAGTGTATCTCTGTGTGATATCAGCCAAAAAGTCAGAGAATTCATTTATGAAGTCCTTAGAACGAGGTGGGCGGTAGATGAGCGCACACAGGACCGGAGGAGAGTGTCCAAGTTCAAAGGCGCTCAGCTCGAAGCTGGCGCGGGACACCGGGATGGACAACTGTTTACACGCAAAGTTTGCTTTAAAAACTGTTAATAATCCCACCCCCCGCGCCGACCTGATGGCCGCGGGGCATTGAAACATACACAGTCCGGAGGGAGTAGTTCCACCAGGGCGCTGGACTCACCATCAGAAATCCAAGATTCTGTGACAAACAGAAAATCCAACTCCTCATCTTTAAAAAAAGTCATTGAGGATAAAAGTCTTGTTGGAAACAGACCTTGCGTTGATTAAACACATCCTGATATTGTCCGACACAGGCACAGCCGTGGAGGGAGACGCGCGCGCCAGCGGGCGCAGGTTATGAAGAACAGCTCCTCCTGGTCTGCTGGTGCGGCGCACAGGTAAACAACTCCAGGTGTTTCCATGGACTGAGCGCGCGGGCAGCTGGCCAGCAGCCGGGCCCCGGGAGCACCACGGGTCAGAGAGGAGATGATCAGATCCAGAGCGAGTCCTGTTAGAATAATCCACACTTTGCCTCAGTTTCACCAAAATCCCTGCACGCTTCCCACGACGTCTGCGACGTTTCCTCCATGGAGAAAGGCCAGGGTCACGCAGAAGGAACGCAGGAATCTCAGATAGGACCGGTGGAGGAGAGTGATGGCCGCTGTTCAAAAACTCAGCGGGAATTTCAGCAAATTTACGGAGCTCCAAAAGTGCCCGACGATCATACTGAAAATATGACCCAGCACACTGCACAAACCATTGTAAAAATAACAAAAATAAAATACAAGCAGAGAGCGAGAGACGGGCAGCCCTACACACCGGCGCCATCTTGGTAAAAAAAAAAAAAGTATTCACCTTGCACGGGACCTGGCGGTTATCCAGCCGCCGACAAGGTCATGCAAGGTAAGAATGAGCACCCCAGGACATATTATTCCAGGATTTTGCAGGCTTATTTTGGTTACAGGAACGAGGCCAACATGGAGGAAGAGGAACCGTTTAAGTACGTGTTCAACAAAAATCTCCACCCTGACATAAGGATGTCAGTGCAAATGATGGCTAATTTCAAAGAGAAATCCATCAGTGAGATAAAAAGTTGTGCTGTGAATGTTTTTGAAGCACGTTCACAGGCCAAAACACCCATTGAGGTGTACCCAGGTTAGAGGATTCTTGCCCAGTCATTAGAATTGGAAGGGACGAGAGCTTTGACTCCCCCTCCCAAAAAAGGCGAGAGGAAACGAGGTTTTCCAGCAGCCAAACCAAAACAGGTGCGTGCCCCCTGGTCCAGACGAGATCCTTAATGGTTTCCCAAGGAACCAGAGGATGAACGATCGTACCAGAAGGGGGGCGAACGCCCTAAGGGTAAAAAGTATGGCACCAAAAGTGACCCATGCAACCAGGGATCCCACTGGGAACCCCAAAGGTGGGGTACTGTTTCCCCACCACGTCGGGCTGAACAGCCTGAGACGAAAAAGAAACAGCAGCAGGTCCAGAAAAAGAATCGCAGTCCTCTGAGCTCGGACGACACAGACAGGGTGCGTCGGTTGTTGGACTTGTTGGATGGTGTTGCCACGGACAAACAACCTAACGCTTTGTTTGGCGATATCATTGCTGATAAGTCGGAGCACACAGACAACACCGTTACTGCTGTCACAGACAGCCACCATGACGCTGTTGTGGTAAACTGACACACCCTCACCTGAAATGGGGGGTACAATCACACGTCACTGACGGTGACCCGTCACAAACTGAAACCTCAGAAACAGCAATAGCTCTGCTAATGGTTCAGTCAAACCAGGGTGACACAAACAACAACGTTGCCGCTGTCATGGACAGCCACCAGAACCTTGTTGTTACAAACAATGAGAGCCCCTCAACACACGGTGAGCAGGTGATCTCATACATCAATGACGGAGGCCTGTCAAAAGCCAAACTCTCAGGAGCAGCAGTAACTGCACCAACTGTTTGGAAAAACCAGGATTACACAGATAAAGGTAAACGTGTGAAAAAACGTCGGCCAAAACCTACAAGGTACCTGTGTAACCTGATCAGAAAGGGGGTCGCTAATAAAGCTTACCTGTCGATCACACTTGAAGGGGCTAGTTTCTAGTTGCTTAATCACTACTTTTGTTGATGTTGAAATGTTGTTTTTCTGGTTGCTTAGTCACTTTTTTGTCGATGTTGAGACATCGTTTAATTGGTTTTTGGTATTGTTTCTGAACACCCCCAGCAAGCATGAATTTTGTGTGTATTTTAGTTAGAGGCTAAGAGGACTTTAACTATGCCAACATGCCATTCTTTTGTTAAAACTCAATCTTTGAGGAGTCAAAGTAGATTAATGCTACCTTAAGTACCATAACCTACATTGGTCTCACGACGCTCAAGCCGAACCTACTCGAACAA
>NW_023622498.1:0-4743 GCF_014905685.2 Nematolebias whitei | reverse complement strand
AAAGTAACACACACAAAATGTATATGTTTGAATAGGCATAAAGGCAATTTAATACATTTTTATATCATTCCACCCTTTTGCCTTTATGGCATGTAAAACATAATTCCACAATACAACTTTTTAGTTTTGAAAATGCCATCCCTTTAAGTTGAACTCTAAACGATCTCCGACCTCTGAATGGTCGAGTTCTCCTGAAATTGAAATTGTTCTGGGACTTTATCCTAAATAAACTCACTCACACAGTTAAGAAAATCCAGACGAGTTTCAAACCCCTGGAACTTTTGATTTATTACATTCCCACTGACACGATCATTGTAAATCAAAACACCTGGTAGGTGTTCAGATTATAGTTTTTTTTTTCCTCACCAAACCATGTACCAAGCTGTATTATAAATTTCCTGATTAATTCTTTTTTTTTTAAACCCTAAACAAGTTCCCAAAATACACAAAGTTAATACAGAGATACATAGATCAAACTAGTTATTCTTCTTTTCACTAAACAAACAAAAGGGATACTGCATATATTTTGCGCCGTAGATAATATTCCTGCGAATATATCCCACCAATGGTGAGCCGACGCCTACACTATTAGTTTTAGCCACATGTAAAAACCTTTCTTTGAGCCATGCAGGTGGACACTGTTAGATCAGACACGTTTAGACTTATGAGACTTGATCATTTCAGTCAACTCTATGGGCTCATTCAAATGCGCATTTTAAATGATCCAGAGAGACTCGCCATGGTACGTGCAAACTTGCCATTGTACGGTAGTAAGGCGAGATTCAGAACTATAATTAGTCAAACGATAAGTCTGGTTGTTCCGAGTTCACAGATGTACACCACACACACATCCAGAGAAAGGCACCTTAGGTACTTTTATTGTTGCTATCAAACTAGTTCTCTAGCCTAGTTCATGAGTCCAATCACACAATACCTTGTCTCTGGTTAAACATGGGTTAACATGATTAGTTTCAACATACATATCACTCTATCAACTGTCTCACATAGTTGCATGTTATATGTGAGATTTGTCTGTGGCTCAAACCACTCACCCTGTACTTTTCTTTTTCTTTTTAAAACCAGTGTCCTTGTACAGTTATTAAAGGCAAAATGTGATATTTGCATAACTGTGGTTGCCTTCATTACATTTAGTCAATTCAGGTTTTACAACTACTCAGTAGGAACTGGAAATGTTCCATAATCTCCTTCATTCATGATGATTCGATGTAGTAACCACCCTCTGGCAGCGCTCCTCCTGCATGGAAAAATTGCAAGGTACACAGGAAAACAAGTTCAAAGCTTCAATTATGTTGGAGAGCGTTTCTTCTGTGCTCCCCCACATCTTTCAGCTGCCAGTTTATTTCTTTTATCAGTATTTTGACCATTTCTTCTTGAGTCATGACAACTGATGGCATCCAGACTCCAACTTGAGTAACTGCCAACGAAGCACGTCTCCTCCTTCTCCTTAATTGGCAGTAAAATCAAACTTCGTTCTCCCTTTTTTTTTTTCCTTTCATCTGGTTTAGCATGTACCGTTCTTATACATGTTACACAGTGGGGTTTCCACACAATTCTAATCTGACATCCTTTAGGTACCACTGGGATGGTTTTCCTGTGGTAGCATGCCCGACACTTGACATAGGACAGTCAGTTGTGCCCTATCAGGCAGCTTTTGTGTTCCAAAAGTCACTTTGCACTCTGATCTTGCTTGCATTATTTTCAACCAAAGTGAACACCTGATCCTCCTCCAAGACACGTCCTGGTGTTGCTGATGAGGCGTTGTCCATCTGCAACAAGGCACGTGATGCCCAAACAGCCTGCACTCCCTTCTGACGGGCACCTTGTCACCAGCTTCTCATGTTGTCCTCTGGGCGGTCCCATCCAGTCCGCAAAGATCAATGAAACATCAAGCTGTAGAGGCAAAAAGTACTGCTTACAGATAGAGGAAGAATCATTAGTTTTCTCTTATATAACACTTGTTTACAGATACATTCACCCATTTTTCTTCTCCTGCCTTTGGGATATTGCAGACCCAGACCAATTTTATAACTTGAATTTGACCTGAAATCACTGTCACTGGCTCTAGAGTCCTCAGATCCAGGAGTTGCTCTGACAGGCAGCTCTGCTCTGTCATCAATTTTCTAATTGGTTCTTTTTTTTTTCTCTGACAGGCAGCTCTGGAGTATCATTCAATTTAAAGGAGTGGTGCCTGGTACAATGGGTCTGTTATTCAATTGAAACACAGCCTGCAACAAATTTACTTTTCAGTTTGTCAAATCATGTCTTTCATTTTCTCAGCATTTCTTTCTTTTTTTTTTTTTTTAACAGTTCATTCATTCTCTTAATCAGCCCAGCAGCTTTGTGGGTGATAAGGAAATATGATAAATCCATTCAACATGTTTTTCAGCTGACCAGTCTTTCACCTGTTTTCCAGTAAATTGGGTCCCATTGTCTGTTTGTATCTGAAGGGGACCCTAATAAAATTATTTCATCATACTAAGACATTTTAAAATAGATGTCTGATTTGCATATTTACAAGGATGAGTCACCAACACACCTGAATATGTATCTACAGCCGTACATACATATCTACACCCCTGTGACATGGCAAAGGGCCAATGAAATCCGTTTGCCAGATCTGATATGGCCCCTTTTCCCCTATTTGTCCCTGCATTTACTATTGTGACTCTCTCTCTTCTAATGCTGCATGCTTCACATCGTTGTATTTGCAGTTTCATCATCTGTCTTGTTCTACAACTAATCAAACAATTCTTCATACATAACAACTTCATGCAAAAAGTGTCAACAATTAACTTTTATTTATTGAAAAGAAATCTCATCAGTTTTTTCAAACTGAGATGTTAACTTTTTCCACAGAACCCCTCTTGAAAAGAGCTGAACTTTCACTTTAAATGTGAAACATCTGCAAAACAAGATGGTGAAATTCTTTTTATCTCAGATATTTTTGGATACTTCTAGAGTTGTTTTTAGATGCTGTCAAAACTATAGCTGCAGGTAAACCATTTATAAACAACATATGTTGCACTTCCTTCCAAACAACATACAATGCACTTTCTTCAAAGCAACCAGCTTAACTTAACACATCCAAACAACATATTTATTTCTAGACATTTCAAATCCACCCTTTTCCCCTTAAACCATCTTGACTTTAGGCATTTTAATATCAATATCACCTTCAAGTTTTGGGGCTTTTTAATTTAACGTCAAAATCTGGGCTCTCTAATTCTGGACCTTTGATGTTCAATGTTTGACAATATCTGCTTTTCAGAGGGTTGATGTCAACTTTTGGACCCTACTTTTGCCCCTTTAATCCAAATAATGGCTTCCAGCCCTCAGCTCTTCTGCTGACACATCATCCATCTCAGCTGCATGCACTCCTGCCTGTATTAATGCCCTCCAGAAAGCAGAACGAGTAGGTTCCTGCATGTTTTTCTGGCCGTCCCTTCTCGGCCCACGACCCATGGGTTGGCTAAATGATTTTTTCACAGTTTTCAGCTCTGTGTTCCTCTCTGTGCTCCAATCTCCGAGTGCACCCAGTTCCAACACTCTGAATCTACAACCCAACGCACAGCGAGCGCATTTCTTAGCCCATCTCTGCTCGCACTCCCCTAGGGTCACCCAATGACCCTGTAAATCAGACCAATCCGATGCTATCTGTCGGGCTGTTTCTACACAAACTTCAAACAACGGTCTCGAGTCTTGCAAAGCTCTGACTCGATGCGCTGAATTCATTACCTGACCTCCACCTTTATCCAACAGCCTCGATACTCGAGCATCTGTGGGTTGTGATATTTTAGACAAGTAAACAACCTCTTTGTCTCTTGAGATGTTACCGTACAAACTCGACGGATTCCATCCGTCAGCCAACCTTGCAACATAAGCTCCGACTCGCTCCGGCGAAACATCACGCTCTTTCTTCCTCCTTTTAAGCCTGCATATCTGACCGACCGCGCCCTCAGCTGCATTAATCATGCGGTCTAGCTGTGCTGTCTTGCACTCTGTCTGCGCATCAGATAACAACTGTTTTTGTTGTAAAAACTGTTTCTCTTTCTCCTGAACTTCCTCCACACATTTTTCAATCGCGTTCTTTCTCTTGAATTTTCCTCGCAACCGGGACACCTGCTTCACCGCCCTGCTTATTCTCACAAACTGAGCACCGAGCCGTTCATTCAACAAGCAGGCGGTCCTCACATTCTTGTTTGCTCCGTTGAGCCTGTAATTGCATTTTCTGACTTTATGCTGAAATCCTGTCACTGGTGCCATCTTTTCTGACCTCTATTGCCTGAAAAAGTGGTCAAAACATCACTCGGACTATCTGCTTTCAGAAAAATTGTTTTAACAACTAAGATGGGCTTCTTCCCATCTCTTCAAAAACAACAAAAACAACTGGGATGGGACTTCTTCCCATCCCGGTACAACTTTTTCTCTGTTCCCCTCACGCCTCCTCAGGCATCTGAATCAACTTTTTCTCTGTTTTAAACTCTCACACAAAGGCTCGGGGCGTCCCCCTCCACCTCTTAAACACAAAGCCAAGGTTGGACAACTCTCCCAACCCGGCACAACTTCAACGGACTCTTTGTCCAGATGCAACTCGCATCAACATTTCTCTCAACACTTTTTTCCCTTCGTTTGAATATGGTGCAGCCGTTCAGAATTATTTATTTAATTTAATAAGATCCCATCCTCGTCGCCAAAAATGTATTATGAAATTCTTTATCAAAA
>NW_023622497.1:0-4743 GCF_014905685.2 Nematolebias whitei | reverse complement strand
GACAAGAACAGTAACTAAGCAACCAGTTAAACAACGTTTCAACATCGACAAAAGCAGTGATTAAGCAACTAGGAAACAACGTTTCGGTGCGCCACTCACTCTGAATGTCAGATTTGATCATGTTATCGCGTCTGGTAGCATTATCCTAACTGGCGTCACCCCCCTTCGGTCATGGGAGACTGCGAACACGGGTGAGGACGTCGCTCCATGAGCTAAAGTTAGGTTGTCCTTGAGTAGTTTTAACTGTTTGCGCAGCTGAAAGAGGACTTTTAGGTCTGGATTGGAATCCAGTTTGACTTTCGATGGAGTGTATTTGTCTGGGTCAGTCAGATACAGTATCATCGAGTTAATTGCAGGATCATTCAACTTCTGAAGTTGGATGATGTCTGGGTCAGTTGAAATTGACTTTTCATATTTTAAAAGAACTTGGCGAATGTTGTCTCTTTCTTCATCAGATGTCAGAGTGTCAGCTTGAGCGACCACCTGTTCAATCTGTGATGAGACTGATGAGGGTTCTTGCTCCATGGGGAGCTCCAACGAATCCTTTTCTGAGTCGTCGGACCTGTCTATGGGTAAGACACCATAGGTTTGAGGTCCTTGGTCGACATCATTGGTTGAGAAAAGAGCGATGGCCTGTGACGGTTTCGTGAAACATACTGGCCCAGCTTCTTGACTCGGTACCAGGTTATCTGGGAGTCCTCCCAGAACTGGAATGCCTAGTTCAAAATCGTGAAGGTCAGGTTCTGAGTTTTCAGTTTGCGATGACTCATCATCGTTTGTGTGTGAGTTTATCCCCCCTTCGTCCGATGAGGGGTTGTTGGAGGCAATAACAGCAATGTCTTGGTGTGTTTCACCGACATCTGTAATGTTGTCATTCGCGCCTTCAGAGTTAGTAGCGATCAGATCACTACATTGTGCTCCTGGTTGGGTTCCCATTTCAGCGTGTATCAAAGTGTCTAAAAACCTTTGCATTTCCTCTGTCTCTTCCGAGCTCAGAGGTTTAGGGCCTTGTTCCTGGAACTTTTGTGATTTTTTCGCCTCGGGACGTTTCGTCCGAGGTGGGAGGCGGCTAGGTACGTCTTTTGGGGGTTCCTCTTCGGATTTCCCATGATAATATGGGTCCTCTTGGATCCCATATTCTTGCGTCCTGCGCATGTCCCATGTACGATAATCACGTTCATCCTCTGAAAGAGGAGCCTTTTTGTTCCAGCATGCACCTTCATTATGCGGTTTGTTAGTCTGAAAATACTGCCTTTTCTCGCCTGTTTTAGGAGGAGGTGGCGTCGCACGCCTTCCTTCCATTTCTAGGGAGTGGGGTTTAACCTTTACACCAGGAAACACCTCTATGGGCGTCTTAGCATGAGAACGTGCCTCGAATACATTCACAGCACACTGTTTAATCTCACTGATGGATTTTTCTCTGTAATTTGCCATAATTAGTACTGACATGCGTATGTCAGTGTGGAGATTTTTGCTGAAAACAAATTTAAAATTTTCTTCTTCCTCCATTCCGGTTTCATTTCTGTAACCAAAATAAGCTTGGAAGATTCTTTTGTAATAAACCTTTGGATGTTCATCTTTACCCTGCGTGACCTTGTCAGCGGCTGGGAAACCAGCAGGTCCTGTGCAGGGGTCGTACTCTTTGATCAGAGCTTCACACAGAAGTTTGTAATCCTTTCTCGTTGCATCAGGTAGACGCTCGATGAAGGTGAACACCTCTCTGTCCGAAGTGAGCCGTATCAGACTGATCTTATCCTCTACCATAGCATTAGGATAAGATCTCAATCTTAACTCCAGTTCTCTGAGGTACGCTTTTGTTCCAGATGAGCCTTTTTGTCCAGGTACAAAACGTTGTACATATTTTGAGATTTTTTGCACATCATCCATTGAAGGAGACAGTTTCCATGCACTCTGTTGCATGTTTTGTGGAGGAGACCTGTTCAGGTCTGTTCCTGCCACTTTATGTGAGGGTGGGTTACGAGCAGGAGGTGCATCAACGTCTTTCTGAGGTGTATGTGGGTGGCCTGGACTCTGTCCACGGTCTTCTCTGAGTTCCAAACGAACTCGCCCCACGTCAGAAATCTTGTTTGTTGCTGCTCGTAGTTTTTCTTCACATGTTTTTAAGCGTTCCTGTGATATATGATAATCACTTTCTAAACGCATCTTTAGCTGTTGCAATATGTGTTTATCCATTCTGAGTTCTTCCCGATCTTTGTTAAGCACATCTATTTTGCTATTCAGCGAATCAATTTCTGCATTTGCATTTTGCTGTGATTGAAACATCTGGTCAGAATGTTTTCTTGTGAGGATTTCGTGTTCACTTTTAAATTGAAGGAAGTGTTCTTCAATTCTCTGAACCACCTCTTTTTCACTGTTTAACCTTATTGCAAGGTAATCAGCTTTCGCAACAACCGTATAGAATGATTCTTTCAGCAAAATTGCAATTTTAGCCAGCTTTTCATAGTTTGGCATTGTAATTTCTGTAGAGGTCACACTTTCTGCAACCTCCTTCAGATTGTCCACTAACTCTTTTGGGTTCATGCGCTCTGCCTGTTTATCATATGGATATAAGGAATCTGTCAGAAGCTTCAACGCGTTCTTTAAACAGTCCCTTATCCCATAAGCATCAAAATCTTTCCCTAACACACCTGTCATGTTTTTCACTGTGTGGCACTTTTTCTGTTTAAAACAGTTGCAGGCTTCAGATATTTTACAGGTAAATATTTGTATTCGAGTCAATGAGTTTTCACACTTATTAGCTTTTTGGGTTTACACAGAAGTACTGTTATAAGTCAACTTATTCAAATGTGGGTACCTTTCTCAGGTTTTACCCCAATTCATGAATATTTAAGTAAATGCTCTTCTGGCAGTGTTACTTTTTGTGCTTATTTTTCAACAGATATCAGTTACCAAACGCTTTTTAGTGTATTTTACTCTAAAGCACTGAATTTTTTATAAACCTGCAATTTTCTAAAAAGTCTCACAGCAAATCAGTTTAAAGCGTTTTTTAAACCGTTCTGTTCCAGAAATTTGCTATTTTAACAGTTACTCATAGAACTAAGTGGTGAAAAGAGAAAGAACAGTTGATGTATCAGGATTAATCAGTCCTTCCTTCAGAAAAACTGTATTTACTCCTGCCCTCCTGTAAAGCTTCTATTTAAAATTAAATAGGAAGATTTATTTGTTTAGGTGGCAACTTAAACAGAAAAATCTCTTTTTCCTGATAAGTTTACTCTTATTTAGTGATTTTGCAATTAAACGTGTATTATCCTTCAAGCAAAATGAGTAAACTATTCAACTCTGTGAATATTTGTAACTGTATCTTTTTTTAAAAAGTTTCTAATTTTATTTTGTACCTTTATAAGGAATTATCAGTGAATAAAATCTTTTTGGTAAATGCTCTTTGCATAAATACCTTTTTTAACTTTTAAAATGCAAGATAACAGTGTTTATTCAGCTTTGAGGAAGTTTGTTAACTCAAAAATTGCCTTACAGAAAAATAAAAACGTTTAATTTCACTCTTTACCTAAAACTGAAGTGAAACTGCGATCTAAGTTTCTCCAGGAGGGTGCAGTGTTTAGCTTTTTACCAGCAGGAGTCTATGACGACTTCCTGTGATGTTCGGTTGACATCCTGTTGTTAGCCGCTTAGCTTAAAGTTAGCTTCGGCTAAACTCGGTTAAAATCAACATTTCTGAACGAATTTGAGCGTAAACGTGGCGTAATTTCAACAAGCACGACTGTTATGCATGAACACGAGTTTTATGGGACATATGCAGCTTTATTTAGTGATTTTA
The DNA here is from genome assembly GCF_014905685.2 of Nematolebias whitei. Lineage (NCBI taxonomy): Eukaryota > Metazoa > Chordata > Actinopteri > Cyprinodontiformes > Rivulidae > Nematolebias > Nematolebias whitei. The sequence continues at coordinate 947 of NW_023622497.1, read as the reverse complement.
AGCACGGCAGAGCTCATTTCCGACATGGGGGAGTGACGTGACACGTCATTCATCCAGTCGTTAGCTGTTAGCTTAAAATTAGCATCGCTAGCGTTGTTTAAAAACATCATTTTATGACGAATTTTAAACTCTAACGTGGCAAAATTTCAGCGAGTATGCTTCGAAGCACTTAGCCAGCGTATCAAAATCACTTTAAAGGCGCTTTTCAGCTTTAAAAAGCAGATTTTATTTCCCTATGAAAACGAATTTTCATATCCGGGTCACGTGACTGAAATCACCAATGGCAAAGCAGCGCAGGGTTGAGAGGGGATGACGTAGCCACGCCAGTCAACCTTCTCAGCAAATCAGAGCGCTCCACACAGCAATATTCAACCAATCAGGAAACGTTTGCAGCCATGTTAGATTTAGCCTGAAAATAGTTCGTCAGCTTTTCGTCTTTTAAACTGTCAAAATGCACTTTTTCTGTTAAAAATTGTAACGAATAACTCTTAACTGTGTTCTGAGACGGCGCTCAGCTTTTAAAACGTTTATCCATCTATTCAAAATACTCGGTCAAACTCAACAGAACCGAACCGGACCACAGCCGGGTCTTACAGCAGAACCTCCGTACTTTTAAACAGAATAACGTTTTCCACAGCTTCATCAGCTTAGTTACACGTAACAGGCGTACAATGTCAGCTTTCACAGGACTCGATGACACAATTCCAGCTTTTAAAACATTGCCAGCGTAACACAGCGTGAAGTTGCACAGCAAAGGTGTAAGCGCGCAGCTCCAGCTCGCTGCGTAAACATGCAGTGTTTCAGCACAGCTGATAAACTGTTATTTTTCAACATGCCAACATGAAAAATCAATGTTTACACGAATTCACAGTCATTTATGAGACTTTACGGGCCACCAAATGTAGTATGACAATATATGAGATATATATGCATACAATATTCACGAG
>NW_023622496.1:0-4747 GCF_014905685.2 Nematolebias whitei | reverse complement strand
TCGTCATCTTCTCCTCGGGGAGGAGAACTCACCGGACGACCGGAGGTTGACTGCCGGGCCAAGCATCCTTCACAAAGGTTGGTCATTTACACAATTTATCCTCTTTGTTCTTCTGACAGTGCTATAATAGCTTGCTGAAGAAAAAATGGGAGCCGATTTCCCGCTCTTAACGTAATTTATACGGACCGGGTGGGGCCCACACAGCAGGTGGGCGTGGACTAAATTTTTTCAGTGCTTATGCTCTGCATAACGGTATAAACCCATCAGCGACAGCCTTAAAGGGCGAAGCCTATATGACATAGAACTGCCGTCACGCAGCCTCCACTTCCAAAATGAAGGTTTTGTTGTGCAAGCAAACACTGAATTACAGTAGTAATATTTGCAATATATAAATTGCAAATATTACTACTATATTTTCAAAATAAAAGCTGTGAATGATGTCATATTTGCAGTCAAACTACAACATACTTTTTTAATGTCCGCTTGTGAATATGGATCCATAATATTTTTGCTTTTGTCAGTTTTGTGTGGTCATTTGTTTGTTCAAGGGCTGGGCGATATGGACCAAAATATTTTCTTAAAATAATCTTGATATTTTAAGCTAAATGGTGATATATGATATATATCTCAATATTTTTTCTTTCCATGAATTAATAACAAAAATATATATCAGAGTAAAAGCTTTGTCCCAGTTGTCACAGGCATATTTATTAACAAACAGCCGTAACTGTACAAAATAAATGTCTAAAAATTAAACTATTTACATATATTTAATAATAATCCTCTTCAGCTGTGCTGCCTTCATGACGTTAGTAAGTGTGTGTAAAGCAGCATGTGAGGGGCTGTGTTTCTATTCAGTGAGGGAGGAGGAGGGGCCGCGTGAAGTTGGCAGCACAGACAGGCAGAAACACATACAGATTTTCAAGTCTTACAGTGAGAGGTAGCGCGACTTTAATAAAGCCGTGGCTTATCATATTGCTAAACACACGGTCCTCAGCAGCTAACAAGATGGCTAACTTTAGCCAGCTTGTTCCACAGTTGAGACTGGGATCGTTTGTGTCTTCAGCGATATAAGCAGCTGCTTTATTAATGTTGCGCTACCTCTCACTGTGCCTCTCATAATGCATAGCTCGGCTAAATGAATTTTGTACCGTGGTTTGTCTCAGGGAAGGAGGCTGAAGTCAGTTGGAGGTGAAGCTGCAGTTCACACATTCTTCATAATCCACTTTATAGCACTGTTTAAATGGTGAAAAAGATTGTAGTGCCGTCTTTTTGTCAGGACTGGTTTTTGGCATTGTCTACAGAAAACCATTTTTTGCTGCTCGTCTGACAATTTAAATCCAAACCATCTCCAAATAAGAGCCATTGTTTTTCTTTTTCGATATCCTGTCCCGTGTTTACATCCCCAATTGCTCCCCAGGTGCTTACATACCTGCCCACTGCTCCATCTGAGTGTTTCCCAAGTGCAATGGGATAAATGCAGAGAGCCAATTTTGCCATTGTATGGGAACATACAATGATGACAACACATAGCACTTAACTTTACTTCTACTAAACTCCTGCCCACCTGGAAAAGCAGGAAACGGGGGGAGCGTGCACACGGGGGGGGGGGGGGGGGGGGCTGGGTTTGTATTCAGTGAAAGAGACAAAGGGGCCGTGTGAAGTTGGTGCAGATGGGAGAAAAAGAACTGCATGGATTTTCAAGTCTAATTATAACACAACATAGATTATCGATATAATTTAGGGCTGGGCAATCTTCTTCTTCTTTTCCCTCTTCAGGGGTCGCCACAGCGAGTCATCTTCCTCCACCTCACTCTGTCCTCTGCATCCTCTGTCTTCACTCCAACTACCTTCATGTCCTCTTTAACTGCATCCATATATCTCCTCTTTGGCCTTCCTCTTTGTCTTTTTCCTGGCAGCTGCATTTCTAACATCCTTCTACCAATATACCCACGGTCCCTCCTCTTGACCTGTCCCAACCATCTGTCTGGCCTCCCTAACTTTATCTCCCAGTTGTTCAACCTTTGCTGTACCACTGATTAACTCATTCCTAATCTTATCCAGCCTTGTCACTAAGGAGAACCTTAGCATCTTCATTTCTGCCACTTCCAGTTCTTTCTCCTGTCTTTTTGTCAATGTCACTGTCTCCCGACCATACAACATAGCTGGTCTCACCACTGTCTTGTAAACTTTTCCTTTGACATTTGCTAACACCCTTTTGTCACAAATCACTCCTAAAACTTTTCTCCATCCACTCCATCCTGCCTGGACTCTCTTTTTCACTTCTTTACCACATTCCCCATTTCCCTGGACAGTGGACCCCAAGTACTTGAAGTCCTGCACCTTTGTGACCTCTTCTCCTTGTAGCCTCACTGTTCCACCAGCCTCCCTTTCATTTACACACATGTACTCTGTCTTACTACGGCTGACTTTCATTCCTCTTCTTTCAAGTGCATACCTCCACGTCTCCAAGTTCTTGCCTGACCTCATCTGTTAGTCGGTCCATCACCAGAGCAAACAAGAAGGGGCTCAGAGCCGATCCTTGATGCAATCCCACCTCCACCTTGAAGCCATCTGTCACTCTTACAGCACATCTCACCACTGTCCTGCTGTCCTCATACATGTCCTGTACCAGTCTAACATACTTTTCTGCCACTCCAGATTTCCTCGTGCAATACTACACCTCCTCCTTTTGCACTCTGTCATTTGCTTTTTCTAAATCCACAAAGACACAATGGAGTTCTTTCTGACCCTCTCTGTACTTCTCCATCAGCATTCTAAAAGCAAAGATGGCATCTGTAGTGATCTTTCTTGGCATGAAACCATACTGCTGCTCACAGATAGTCACCTCTCGTCTAAGTCTTGCTTCCACAACTCTCTCCCAGATCTTCATTGTGTGGCTCATCAACTTAATTCCCCTGTAGTTGCTACAACTCTGTACATCACCCTTGTTCTTAAAAATGGGCACCAGCACACTTCTTCTCCATTCCTGAGGCATTTTCTCACCCTCAAATATGACATTGAATATTTGAGTCAAAAACCTCACTGTCATCTCTCCAAAACATTTCCAAAACTCCACTGGTATGTCATCAGGTCCTACTGCCTTCCCCTTCTTCATTCTTTTCAGAGCTTTCCGGACTTCACCCTCACTAATCTTTCCCACTTCCTGATCCACGGTTTCTATGACCTCTACTCTTCTTTCTCTTTCATTCTCTTCATTCATTAGCTCCTCAAAGTACTCCTTCCATCTTCCCGTCACACTCTCCTCACTTGTTAGAACATTACCATTCCTATCTTTAATAAGCCTAACCTGCTGCACATCCTTTCCAGCCTGATCCCTCTGTCTTGCCAATTGGTACAAGTCCTTCTCACCCTCTTTAGTGTCCAGTCTCCCATACAACTCATCATACGCCCGTGTCAGGATCTGGTGGACAGGAACGAACCCAGTTGTGCAGACAGGACTCAACTCGGCAGATTAAAAAACTAAATACTTTAATGACGAAATAAAAGGTAACAAAACAATAAGCTGACGTGGCAGCAAAACTTACATGAACTAGAAGACTCAGGGGGAAACTCAAAAGGACTCAGGAAGCTCAGGGAAAACTCAGGAGACGCAGGAAACATGAAGACCCAACGAATACGACCCGACGAGGAACAACACAGAACAGGAGGCTTATATACAAGGACAAGACAAGACGTGATTACAACAGCTGTGACGAGACAAAGGTGGCACCAATTAAACTGACGAGGAAACACTAGGGAAACACAGACACAAACAGAACCAGCAAAATGGTACCATCCTTACAGCCCGCTGCTTTGTCTTAGCTACTTCCCTCTTTGTTCTGTGTCCCATCTCCTTATATTCCTGTCTCCTCTCTTCAGTCCTCTCACTTTCATATTTCTTCTTGGCTAATCGCTTTCTTTGAACGGCATCCTGCACTTCACTATTCCACCACCAGGTTTCCTTATCATCCATTCTCTGTCCAGATGACACACCAAGTACCTTCCTACCTGTCTCTCTAATTACTGTTGCTGTAGCCCAGTCATTTGGAAGCTCTTTCTTACTACGCAGAGCCTTTAACAGCTCCTCTCTGAATTTCTCACAACATTCTTCCTTCTTCATCTTCCACCATTTGGTCTTATTCTCTGATTTTGCTCTTTTTCTTTTCTTCACAACAACAGTCATTCTACACACAACCATCCGATGCTGTCTGGCCACGCTCTCCCCTGCCACAACCTTACAGTCTCCAATCTCCCTCAGGTTTCCTCTTCTACACAGAATGTAGTCGACCTACGTACTCCTTCCTCCACTCATAGGTCACTTTATGTTCCTCCCTCTTTTGGAAATATGTATTGACTATAGCCATTTCTATTCTCTTGGCAAAATCCACCACCATCTGTCCTTCCTGGTTTCTTTCCTTAACACCAAACCTACCCATCACTTCCTCATCCTAACTCCTTCACCAACATGTCCATTCAGGTCTGCTCCGATCACTACCCTCTCCTCCCTGGGAATATTCTCTATCACATCATCCCGATCTTTCCAAAATCTATCTTTCTCCTCCTGATCACATCCAACCTGTGGAGCATAACCACTAACAATGTTTAGCATCAGACCTTCTACTTCTACCTTCAGGCACATCACCCTATCTGACAATCTCTTCACCTCTACTACATTCTTTGCCAACTCCTCCTTTAGGATGTTGGATTTAATATTTAAATACATTTTTATAATTCCTATCAAGCA
>NW_023622495.1:2646-4748 GCF_014905685.2 Nematolebias whitei | reverse complement strand
TGAAACGGTAACAGACTCGGGTGGAGAATAAGATGAAAAACACAACAATTTGGAGGTCCCACCGAGATGTGAGAAATAAGTTACCTACTGAGTCCTGCACACTGAATCTGCGCGCGCTATGAATAAATGAGGTAAGCAGAGCCTGTTTATTATTACGAAATCTGTAAATTGGGCTTAAAATAGGCAAATTTTTGCTCAGTGTGTTTGACTCCCAAAATAAATAGTTTTAAATAGAGAAGTTTACGTCGAACTGTAAGAATAAAGATAAAGTAAATAAAACCAGTCCCAGGGAAAACACGCAATTGTCGAGCCAACCAGAGTCTGACGAGATTCTGGATCAGAGGGGGTGGGGTTGTAGGATAAAATCATTTATCCGCCGCTACCTCTGTAACTCTGAGACAAAGTTGAACTGTAAACTTGTTAGGGCGGTGTCTAACTTAAAACAGTGTTAATTTAAGCTTACTTAAAAATTGGAAGTTCATTAAGTGAGTACGGGACTTGGGTGGGATATTAATTAATTAAATACGACGCACGCACCGAATAGATTAAAATAAAATTAGAACTAATAATTAGATATGTTGAATAAAATAATTTATGATCTGTGGTGAATAGAGAAGTCACGGGTTCACAAATATTGCTGTCTTCTAGGATATTAAAAGGGAAGTCAACACATTTTGTTTTAAAAAAAAAAACAACAACAACATTTTCAAGGGTGACCATTGTGAATATTTCTGGCGTCTGTGTTTCGCGTGAATGTTGAAATAAGTGGTCAGTATCTTGTTTGTTTATTTTGTGTTTGTGTCTTTGTCAAATATAAGACCACAGTATGACTGTGTAGAAAAGAAGAAGAAAAAATAAAAAAAGTTCCAGAATTTTCTAGTGACAATAAAAAAAAAAAAGAGTGTGCTGTGTGTTTGAAGTTCCTGAGAGAATGGACACAGAGGTGCAGCGTGTAATGTTACAAAAGTGTGAGCAGGAAAGTTTTAAACCAGTAATGGAGCAAGTTGAAATTGTGGGAAAAAATTAAAGAATGCTCGAGAGATGAGGATAAGTTTGACAAGAGAGAGAGGCAAACGCCTTGCAGGAAAGTAAATACAGAAAGTTAATGAGGGAGGTTATAAATGAAAGAAAAGAGTGGTTGAAATTGGTCTTTGTGGCACAGGGTTCGTCTCATTTGTTGAAGAAACAGCAGCTTATCAAAACAGCCTAGAACAAAGAGGGAGGAAGTGAGTAGTTCAGCTCCCCTCTTTATAACCCAAGCGGCAATCAGTCAGCACATCCCCCAACAGGAATGTATCCCATATATCACATACCAGATGGAAGGTTCCAGGTGGGGGAGGTTACTGACACCCCTTCGCAGCTGAGGGAGGAGTCATTTAACTGCATACAGCATCCATCTGAGTTTTTGATCAGGACTCTTGGGTGCCGGGGGCCGGATCAGATACAAATGTGTTCAGGTGGGCGCTGACGTTGGGTCTGTGAAACTGACCAATGGGACGGTTCAAATAAGTTGTCAGTCGAACACAACTGACACAACAACAAAGAACTTTTCAGCCAAGTAACGTGACTTTTCAAAGATCTAACAGTCCAAGAGCGAACTGAACTAACTGTCCAGAGGGGGGTCCTGGAGTTTGTACACAGCGAGAACAAAGTCAAGTCTTGCTGTATGCTGAGATATGAACTGCTGCACAAAGCTGAACTGGTCTCCAGACAGACGGTGCTGAGTCTGAAAGGCTGAAAGAAGAACTGGTGGTCACTCTGTCCAGGGTCACTAACATCAACTGCAGCCTGATGGAGGTGTCAACCCCACATTTGGTCTGTGAGGGTCATCTAGGCACTTTGGGGGTTGTGATCAAAAACTGCAGCTGGCTTTGATAATGATCACTCACATTGACTCATTTTAAAACAGATGGTACAAGCAGACACTATATACCTGAATATAGTGAACTCACCACTCCACTCAGACAGATGGTAAAAGATCAAGGTAACAGAAACCTGAAAGCAACACTTGTGTGGAACACAGATGCAGAGCATGTGTTTATTAAACTGAAGCAACTCTTGTCCAGAGCAGCTGATTTGGCTCTGCCTGACTACTCCGCCCC
>NW_023622495.1:821-2546 GCF_014905685.2 Nematolebias whitei | reverse complement strand
GCTCCCCCCCCCCGTTTTTTTTTTTTCCTTGATGTTTCTGAAGCAGAAAACACTGTTAATGGTGTTCTGTTTCAGAAAAAGGGGGGTGGTAGACAGGTGTTGATGTACGCAAGTGTGATCCTATCAGAACCGAATTTATTGTTCCTGCATGGAGGCATAAACATGGCAGATGGTTGCTGCTTCAGGTTTGAGGATGGGTTTTTGAGATCAGGATTTGCTGTGGTATAGCAGAATGGTGATGAGTACAAGGTACTGAGCTCAGGGCAGCTAGAAGGTCATCAGTCAGCTCAAAAAGCTGAAATTCAGGCAGTCGGTGTAGGCTTATGGTGTAGTTCATGTACAGTTATAACTCATTAAGGATTTAGCTGACAGTTTGATGTGGCCAGCAAAAGTGGCGGTTGTGAAGTGTAAAGGTCATGATGTTACACAATCAGACACAGCGGAAGGAAACAGGCAAGCTGACAGGGCAGCCAAGAGTACAGATGGTGACAGTGGAAGAGGAATGTCAGAAAGTGAATCGATGGGATGAGAAGAATGTAGCAGAGGAAAAGACATTATGGTTTAACAGAGGAGGTCAGAAAAAAGGGGAGTTTAAAGTATGGATAGGACCGAATCAGAAGTGGATCTTGCCTATGACTTTAAAACAGGCAGTATATCAGGAAGCACGTGGATTAGCACACGTGGGATGCAGACAATGCTAAGAAATCTTCGACAATGGTGACACCCTCATCTAAAAAATATGGTAACAGCATATGTTGACACCTGTACTGTTTGTTTAAAGTACAACATTCGACCTACAGTAAAACCTGAACGAGGTTCTTTTCCTCTCCTGCACCGACAGGGACAGGAGGTGATTCTAGATTACACTGATATGTTGGAACCTGTTAAAGGGTTCAGATATGTATTGATGTGTGTTGACGCATTTACAGGGTGGCCAGAAGCCATACCTGCAAGAAGAGAAGACAGCAAAACAGTGGTGAAGTTTCTGATTAACCATTACATCCCCAGACACGGTTTCCCAACAAAAATCAGATCAGACAATGGCACACATTTTAAAAACACAGATCTGCAGGCTGTGGAAAAAATGTTAGGCCTAAAATCTGCTTTTGGAACCGTGTACCATCCCCAGTCTCAAGGGTAGGTCGAAAGGATGAACCAGAACATAAAACAAAAATTGGGCAAAATCTGTGCACAGACTAAATTGAACTGGGTGGAAGCATAACATATCGTATTAATGACCGTGAGAACTTCTGTTAATAATGGAACTGGCTTTTCTCCCTATGAGTTAAATACAGGTAAACCCTTTCCTGGATCAACCGTATGCTCACTGACCAGTGAGGAGGACCGTACGATGGAACATAAGGTATACCTTGATGAGTTAAAAGCATTAGTGTCTAACTTTACTCAGCAGGTCCACCACAAACAGAGCCTAACAGAAAGACCAGAGGAACCTGGTCTCCCCACCGCAGAGTGGGTCTTGCTGAGGGTCATTAAAAGGAAGTGGCAGGAGTCCAGGTGGACGGGCCCTTATCAGGTTACAGAGAGAACGTCCCATGCAGTCCGCCTCAGAGGAAAGGGGGACGTTTGGTACCACTGGAGCCAGAGTGCACCTGCCTCAGAGCCAGGAAGAGCGAGAGAGCTGGCAGAGACCATCTAAAGTCGTAAAACTGGACATTCATGTCTTGTAGACCAAAGCAGCCTGGTGAAAGTTGCGTGCGGGCCCTG
>NW_023622495.1:0-721 GCF_014905685.2 Nematolebias whitei | reverse complement strand
CTAGATACGACAAAAACACGACATCTTAGAGTCTCACACTTCATGAAGAAAACTCAGAGACATAGGAGGAACGGTCTCTGAGCACCCCAGGGTATGCCCTGAGTACTTGTGATTGTAACAATATTGTATGACATGTGTACTAACCATTTTTCTCTTATTTTTTAATTGCAGTCTTGATTTAGAGCGCATCCATTTATTTACTTAGCTTGAAAGTGATAAGTATATTCAGTTTGTAACGTTAAAAAGAAATATCTATAATCAATTATAAGCAGTATATTAACAGAGTGTGAGCAGCCTGGAGGTGTGGGTAAGGTGGCTCGCGCTGATTTGTATTATTATTGTGGTGGTAGACGTTTATTAACACATATCCCTCAGGATTCTGTGGGATTGTGTGCATTAGTACGCTTAGCTGCATCGTTAACCTTGATTGGCCCTCGTTTGGAAGTTTTAAATGACACCTACATCTCTCCCAGTAGGAAGAGACGTTCAACGCATAATTTTGACCCCACTGTGGGCTCTACTACATATATTGATGCCATAGGAATCCCTAGAGGAGTTCCTGTGAGCACAAATTAGCAGATCAGATTGCGACAGGTTTTGAAAATGTACCTGTTGTTTCAGCATATTCTTCCACTTGATGTCGACCTCTTTAGATGAGGTCGAAAGGGGGAATAGTTGTGGAATAATATTTTGTTCCTTTTTGAATCTGACTCCCAATTCT
>NW_023622494.1:3031-4748 GCF_014905685.2 Nematolebias whitei | reverse complement strand
GATGCTCAGATATATTCATCAATTAACACGGATTCCTCATTTTTCTGGACTGAATAAAACGTGCATTGAATTTTAAGGAAATGCAAACGTGAGACGTCATTTATCTTTGACCCATCAAAATGAATGCGGTCATTTATTTACAGAATCAAAGTTTAACATCAAACATTTACATTAATTTGGCAAATTATGAAAATAACAACATAAGCAATCAATCAGGAAAAATCATACGGCCATGATTTTTCCGTTGCTTCACCACAGACATTTATGAAAACTGTACAATTATGATCTTTTTATCCACACGGCGGTGGATGAGCACTTTACACAGACATTTCTAAAATATCTGGAAGAATTTCTACTTGAGAGAAGAGTTTAAAGATGGGAAGGAAGTTTAAAGGGGAGAAAGATGGTGTTTGAGGGAGAGTGTTAAACAGAACGGCACTCTCCGGGCTTTCTTCAGCTTCTTCCTTACAGTACACTTAGGTGGTGAAATCGACTCTTTTACCTGGAGATGTCTCAGGCGAGGTTCCGTTTAACGCACCCTTTCAGCGTCTCCGTAGGAAGCTGTTACTCGTCCGGAGTAATGGCGAGGCTCTGTCCGACACAAGCTCACCTCAGTGGAAAATGTTATAATCCCATGAAACTCGGAAGACCTCTGTGGTCATGTCAGGGTCTTCCCGGCTCCCACAGCTACTGCACAGCGCTAGGACATATCAGAACTGTCCGCGCCGCCGAACTTCTCCAACCAACAGAACCGAACTCAACTCTGCTCAACTCTCACAGAACTGGGTAGACCAGGAAGTACCGACATTTTAAAGAGCTCTTTTCCCGGTTCATTCGGGAGTCTTCCCATTGGTCAGAACCGACCAGACGGGGTGTGTTTTGTGACGTAAGAGGTTAGAAGACAGCAAGAATTGTTATGGAACAGATCAGAAATGTTCTCACAGACAGAGAGAGTTTTGTTTTGGCGAGTTTGAAAAACAGGTGCCAAAACCCCCCTGTTGACGTCTGAGAGGATATAAACAAGACAGTTGTTCCAACGCATGTCTGCTTCGACTCCTGACCCTGGAACGCACACTTGCTCATTCAAAGACAGAAATCAGAAAATGCATAATTACTCTGTAACAGCTTTAACATGAGTTCTAACTTTGCATGAGAATTAAAAATCATTACACAGTTAATAAAATTGATTAGTTCACTGCAACATCTAAAATGGTTTGAACTAAGGCACTTTGATTATCAACATTTGTAAAATAGTAATGATAATAGAACAGAGAGTGTTCTTCCACTTGAATTTTCAAGAAAGAAAGTCTCAGGATGGGTGAACCTGTATTTCTGGATTCAAATCAATGAAATGACAGTTCCTGTCCCACAAGGTTCTTAAGGTCAAGAGTTTTGACCTTAGGCTTAGTCTTGACATCAGGTTAAGTTCACTACACCTGTGAACTATTGGGAACTAATGGAAAGCGGAAAGCTTTTTTAATTAGTTCTAGACCCACGTGTTTGTGAACCAAGGTTTCATAGAAAGCTCGGTTAATTGCTGATTTATCCGTCCACAGAGACAGAACAGCATCGTTGGTGTGGGATCCTTGGATCTCTACACCTTTAACTACCAGTGGTAGGTAGTGTTTGGTGGACTCTGACTGCTCCAGCTCACAGAGGAGGCTTTCTGTTAATATCATGTACTTGAACTAGTCCAGATATTATAAAATGTAAGAGA
>NW_023622494.1:0-3021 GCF_014905685.2 Nematolebias whitei | reverse complement strand
TGAAGCTGGGTTTGTGGTAAAACGCTTTATTCTGTTTAAACTGTGGTGCAGAAAGGGGGTTCTGACCCGGTTCTGTCAGACTCGGTTCAGATTCTTTTGAACGAGTCGTGTTTTGAATGGATAAACTGCTGTTTTGAAACTGGGCGCTGTCTCAGGCCGCTGTTGAAAGTGCTTCGTTATATTTGTAGCAGTTAAAATCGTACATTTTTGACGGTTAATGGACGAAAGTTGACCGGACTTTTTCAGGCTAATGCTAACAAAGATAGCTAGAATAACGAGCAGCGATTGGTCGAAAACCGCTGTTTGGGTAGCTCTGATTCGCTGAGAAATAGGTGACGTGTCTGCGTTCACTCTCTCTGATGTCAGATTGTTAAACCCACCCCATTGTTCAGAGGTTGCTTCAATCACGTGACCCCGGAAATGCAGCTCGTTTTCATACAGAAGCTTTCTATGTTGTTTTAAAGTTGGAAAACGCTTTCAAATTGGTTTTGACCTCATGATCCATTTCTTAAAAGTCTAATCGCTAAAGCGACCGCTGAATCAAGAGTGAATCCATCTTTAAAATGTTGATTTTGATCCGTGTGGGCCGACGCTAATTCTAAAGCTAACGGCTAAAGACCGGATGTCACCAAAGCCACAGGAAGTCATCGCGACTCCTACTGGACGTCACTAACAGTGACAGGTTAAAATAAATAAGGTTACACTGCCACCTCCTGTTGGAAACTCGAAATCACAGTTTCACTTCGTGTTTAGGATATTTTGGTGAAATTAAACTTTTTTTTTTCTGTCAGAAGCATTTTTGAGTTAATAAACATTCTTCAAGCTGATTTATACTGTTATCTTACATTTAAAAAGTGATTAAAGTATTTATGCCTAGAGAAGGCGTTTACTAGGAAATTTTTCATTCACTGATAAATCCTCATGAAGGTGCAAAATGAAAAATTTAGAACTTTTGATAGATACAGTCTAGATCATCACAGAGTTGATAAGTTTACTCAATTGCTGAAAGGAAAATACACGTTTAATTGCTAAAACACCAAATATAAATAAATATAACAGAAAAGGAAACCTTTCTGATTTATTTTACCACCTAAAAACACAACATCTTCCTGTCTATTTATTTAAATAAAATAAATAAAGAGATAATGGAAAAAAAGGAGGAAAGCAATGACCCCTTGAGCTCCTATGAGTCAGATGATAAAAAAATCAACAGGTTGACATAATTCAGAGAGCTTTAAATATTTTAACGACCCCAGTAATTGGTACACCATTAGAAGAGATGGATGAAATTCAGAAAGCTACGGTACTGAAAAGTTTAGCAGAAAATGCCACGGTGAAAGAGAATAAAAAGCTGAGCCTTGAACGGTTAGCAAAAATTTCTCTGCTTCTCAAAGACAAATTGGATCAACAGGTTGAACAAAATGACGTGCTGTCTAAAGCATATGCAGAAGACAGAGAGGAGTATCTCAAATTCATGGCACAGTCTAAACTTGATGAAAAGACCAGTGCACGTGAGTTACAACGTGAGAGGGAGCTCTCACAAAATCACCTTACTTCACAAGCTCACTCATATGAGGAGAAGATGAAGGAAAGGGAGGTCAAGTACCGAAAGTTGTGTTCAGACAACGATGCTCTACAACAACAGTTGCAGCAAGCATCAAATGCTCTGAGCGGATGCAAATCTGAGATAGACGCGCTTAAAACACAACTTTACCATGCAGAACGGAAATATGGTGAGAGGCATGGACAGAATGTGGGGACACACTGGGCTCCAGACCCAAATCTCCTTACATCACACACACCTCCACCCTTACCTAAAGTAGCAGGGACAGACCTGATCAGGTCTCCTCTACCAAGCAGGCAAGAGAGACGGTTGAGACTTCCTCTTTCAATAGATGAACTTCAAAAACTCTCAAAATATGTACAACGCTTTATTCCTGGGCCTATGGGTTCTACTGGTACAAAGGCGTATCTCAATGACCTAGATTTCAGACTGAGTGGTTATCCTAATGCTACGGTTGAGGATAAAATCAGTCTGATAAGGCTCACTTCGGACAGAGAGGTGTTCACCTTCATCGAGCGTCAACCTGATGCCACAAGAAGGGATTACAACCTTTTGTGTGAAGCTTTGATCAGGGAATACGACCCCTACACGGGGCCTGGTGGCTTCCCAGCTGCAGAAAAGGTCACGCAAGGGAAGCATGAACATCCAAAGGTTTATTACAAAAGAATCTTCCAAGCTTATTTTGGTTACAGAAATGAAACCGGAATGGAGGAAGAAGAAGGTTTTAAATTTGTTTTCAGCAAAAATCTCCACACTGACATTAAAACGTCAGTACAGATGATGGCTAATTTCAAAGAAAAATCCATCAATGAGATTAAACAGTGTGCTGTGAATGTGTTTGAGGCATGTTCTCATGCTAAGACGCCCATAGAGGTGTTTCCTGGTGTAAAGGTTAAATCCCATTCGCTAGAACTGGAAGGGCGGCGTGCATCGCCTCCTCCTAAGAAAGGCGAGAAAAAGCAGTCTTTTCAAACTAACAAACTGCGTCATGAAGGTGCACGCTGGGACAAAAAAGCCCCTCTTTCAGAGGATGAACGTGATTATCGTAAATGGGGTGTGCATAGGACGCAGAGATATGGGAACCAAGGTGACCCATATTATCAGGGGAAGTCCGAAAAGGAACCCCCAAAAGACATACCTAACCCTCGCCCACTTCGGACGAAACGAACCGAGGCGAAAAAATCACAAAGGTTCCAGAAACAAGGCCCTACACCTCTGAGCTCGGAAGAGACAGAGAAACTACGCAGGTTGTTAGAAACTTTGAAACACACTGACACGGGAAACCAACCTGGAGCACTGTGTAGTGATATATTCGCTATTAAATCTGAAGGCGCAAATGACAACGGCACAGATGTCGGTGGAACACACCAAGACATTGTTGTTGTGGCCTCCAACAACCCCTCATCGGATGAAGGGGGGGTGAACTCACACACAAACGATGACGAGTCATCGCAAGC
>NW_023622493.1:0-4749 GCF_014905685.2 Nematolebias whitei | reverse complement strand
GGAGGATTGGAACCCACCTCTGGACCAAACTGTAAGAGATTCACAGAAAACAATATTTCAGCTACTAGGAACTCTGCCTCATCCTGACTGTCCTCCTCTACCTCCTCCAGGAGCTGCAGAGAAGCTGTACCAGAACTGTTATCTTTGCACTTGTAAATAAACACCGTTTCTTTTGTATTCCACCTGAGTCTGTCTCGTTCCGGGTCTCATACAAATCTGGGTTCCCCGCGGTTACGACAGAAATGCTCCAGCCAAAGCAGACCCAGAATGAGACCGGGAGCGAACAGACAACCGCCATCTTGCAGGTGGAACGGATCTCCAGACTGCAGACAATGTTGCAACAGGTTCTGACCCAGCAACGTTCGGCCCAGTCCAACATGCAGGAACTTGGAGGTATGATTTATTCCCTCAAACAACAACTTCTACCTCCTCTTCCTCCAGATCCGACCGACTCACCTGGCCCCAGCGTCCCTCGTGAGGCACCTGTCGCAACCTCTCATGGTCAGCAGCTGCTCGTTAAACCGTCTGAACTGTTCGCCGGAGATCCTGACCAATGTGGGGGTTTTCTGCTGCAGTGCAGACTCGCTTTTGAAGGAGCCCCGTCTCTCTACCACACAGACTCTGCGAAGATTATATATTTTATTAACCTTCTCAAAGGTAACGCCCTTCGCTGGGCTAATTCTTTCATGCAGTCCCACGTGAATCCCCCGGCTACTTACCCCCAACTCTTGAAGGAGTTTCGACGAATCTTCGATCGCCCCCTGCAGGCTTCCAACGCAGTTAAACGTCTCCTGGGGTTACGTCAAGGCCGCCGTCCTGTTTCTGAGTACGCCCTGGAGTTCCGGATCCTGGCGACTCAAACGAGGTGGGACGAACTTGCTCTCCAAGGTGCGTTTCTGAATTCTCTCTCTGATCAGATAAAAGACCAAATCGCTGCACGAGACGAACCGGAAGTGTTCGACCAACTCATCGAAATGGCCATTTCCATTGATGACCGCTTCCGGGAGCGGAGGCGAGAACGGGACTACAACTCCCAGAAATCTTCCACTTCCGGGTTCGCGGCCCCTTCAGGTGAACCTCGTTATTTTAAGACAGCGAAAGAAAGTTGTCAAATGCAAACGTCCCCTGTTATTAATCCTTCTCTGTCTCCTCTGACCAGACTTCCCGTGCCCCCCGAGCCAGAACCCATGCAGATTGGGCGAACACGGTTGACTTTTGAAGAGCGAGAGCGCCGTAGAAATGCTAACCTCTGCATTTACTGTGGTAACCCCGGTCATTATTTACCTCTCTGTCCGTTTCGGGGAAAACGAGCAAGCCCACCAGTAAAGCGGGAGATACTGGTGGGTAACTCAGCTCTTACCTCCCCGTTTAAACTCATCTTGCCCACAGTGATTCAAATAAACAGTTCTCGTGTCCCCTTATTGGCTCTGGTCGACTCAGGCACCGAACAGAACCTCATCAGTTCGGACCTGGTCAACAAATATTCTTTACCCACTCGAGAAATCACTCCTATTTCCGTTTCCGGTGTAACTGGTAAAACGTTGGCACTCATCCAACGTAAAACCATCGAGCTTCACGTAATCATCTCAGGCAACCACCATGAGATGACCGATTTCTTTGTATTCGATTCCTCCGTGTCTCAGATTATTTTAGGTTTCCCTTGGCTTAAGACGCACAACCCAGACATTAATTGGGAACTAGGACGAGTAGAGAAGTGGAGCAACAAGTGCCTTAAGAACTGTTTACGCTCCGCGATCGCCGGGCAGCCAGTGGTCACCCCTCCTAGTGAGGAGGTAGATCTCTCCGCTGTTCCCACTGCCTATCACGACCTCGCGTTGGCGTTTAGTAAACAAAGAGCCTTGTCACTCCCTCCTCACCGTCCCTATGATTGTGCCATTGACTTACTCCCTGGCGCCCCCTTGCCGTCTAGCCGACTTTATAATCTCTCGGGCCCCGAGAGGGCTTCCATGAAGGAATATATCAATGAGTCCCTTGACTCTGGTATTATTCGCCCCTCCATGTCTCCCGTCGGTGCAGGTTTCTTCTTTGTTTCCAAGAAAGATAAAACCTTACGTCCCTGCATCGACTATCGTGGTCTGAACAGTATTACTGTTAAAAATAAATATCCACTCCCTTTAATTAACTCTCTCCATGAGCAATTACAATCTGCCACCGTGTTTACTAAGTTGGATTTAAGAAATGCTTACCACCTCGTTCGCATAAGAGAAGGCGACGAGTGGAAAACAGCATTTAAAACACCCCTCGGCCATTTTGAATATTTAGTTATGCCTTTTGGTTTAACAAATGCCCCCGCGGTTTTTCAGGCCCTCGTGAACGACGTTTTGCGCGACTTCATCGGCGACTTTGTGTTTGTTTACCTAGACGATATCCTTATTTTTTCCCGTGACTCCGCTCTGCATGTGGAACAGGTAAGGAGGGTTCTCCAGAGGTTACTGGAGAACCAGTTATTCGTGAAGGCCGAGAAGTGCCAATTTAATGTCTCCTCGGTTCCCTTCCTTGGTTTCAGTTTTGGGGAAGGCCACTGCAGGACCGACCCAGAAAAAACAAAAGCTGTGGTCAAATGGCCTAAACCCGAGTCCAGGAAACAATTGCAACGCTTCCTGGGCTTCGCAAACTTTTATAGACGCTTTATTAAAAATTATAGTCGAGTGGCCGCCCCTCTTTCTCAGCTCACCTCCACCTCCAGACCGTTTATCTGGTCGCCTGAGGCTGAGACTGCTTTCCTTAAATTAAAGACTTTATTTTCTTCTGCGCCCGTCCTCTCTCACCCTGATCCACGTAGACAGTTTATCCTTGAGGTTGACGCTTCGGATACAGGGGTAGGGGCGGTGCTGTCTCAACGATCCTCGGAGGACAACAAGGTCCATCCCTGCGCTTTCTTTTCTAAACGCCAATCCCAAGCAGAGCGAAACTACGACGTGGGAAACCGTGAACTCTTGGCAGTTAAGCTGGCACTGGAGGAATGGCGGCACTGGCTGGAGGGCACGGAGACCCCGTTTTTGATTTGGACTGATCATAAAAACTTGACTTATCTGCGGGACGCTAAACGCCTGAACCCCCGCCAGGCACGTTGGTCACTGTTTTTCACCAGGTTCAACTACGTTCTCACCTTTAGGCCCGGCTCCAAAAACGTCAAGCCGGACGCACTGTCCCGCCAGTTCGCCCCCCCTGACAACACGGAGACCGAGGAAACCATCCTTCCCTCCACCTGCATCGTTGGGGCCCTCACGTGGCCCATCGAAGAGGAGATCCGGGAAGCCTGGAAGGTGGAACCAGACCCTGGTGGTGGCCCCCCTGGATCCTTGTTCGTGCCTACTGCTCTACGCCCAAAGGTACTACACTGGATTCACAATGTCAAACTCTCATGTCATCCAGGTTCCACCCGCATGATCTCCCTGGCCAGGACTCACTTCTGGTGGCCAGCCATGTCTGCGGATATTCGAGAGTTCGTTGCTGCCTGTCCCACGTGCGCCCGCAATAAGACGGGCACCCAACCCCCCTCCGGCCTCCTGCAACCTCTGCCCACCCCGAGCCGTCCGTGGTCCCACGTCTCAATGGACTTTGTTACCGGACTCCCACCCTCTGAAGGTAACACAGTCATTCTAACCATAATCGATCACTTTTCCAAAGCGGTCCACTTCATCCCTCTGTCCAAGCTCCCCTCTGCAATGGAGACGGCGCACCTGTTGACGCAGCACGTGGTCCGACTGCACGGTATCCCCTCAGACATCGTGTCGGACCGTGGACCACAGTTCGTGTCCCAGGTTTGGCGCTCTTTTTGTAGGACACTGGGAGCCACCACCAGTCTCACCTCGGGCTACCACCCACAGTCGAATGGCCAGGCTGAACGGGCCAACCAAGAACTGGAATCCATCCTGCGCTGCATGGCAGAGAAGGACCCGTCAGCCTGGAGTCACCATTTGGCTTGGGTTGAGTACGCCTACAACACCCATCGCTCCACCGCCACCGGCCTGTCTCCTTTCGAAGCCTCCTTAGGCTACCTACCTCCTCTGTTCCCCGGCCAAGAGGTGGACTGCATGGTACCCTCCGTGCAACATCATTTCCGACGGTGCCGCAGGGTCTGGCGCCAGGTGCGGTCCGCACACCTCCGCACGGCTACCCAGATGAAGAAAGCCACTGACCGTCAACGTTCCTCGGCCCCTCTCTACCAGGTGGGCCAAGAAGTGTGGCTGTCCACCCGGGACATTCCTCTCAAGGACACCCCCCGAAAGATGGCTCCACGCTTCATCGGCCCATTCCCCATCACCCAGCTCATCGGCCCCTCTGCGGTGAGGCTGCAGCTCCCTAGGACCATGAGGATCCACCCGACCTTCCATGTGTCCCAGGTTAAGCCAGTCCTCACCAGCCCTCTGTGTCCTCCCTCTGACCTCCCTCCTCCACCCCGCCTGATCGACAACCACCCTGCGTTCACTGTCCGATCCATCCGCGACGTGCGACGCAGGGGCCGAGGATTCCAGTACCTCGTCGATTGGGAGGGGTACGGTCCTGAGGAGAGGTCATGGATTCCCCGATCCTTCATCCTCGACCCCAGCCTCATCACTTCCTTCTTCAAGAGTCATCCCGACAAGCGTCTCAGGTCGCCTGGAGGTGATTCTTGAGGGGGCGTACTGTAAGAGTACCACTGCCTGCAGCTCTTCCTCCAAGATGGCCGCTAATTAACCACACCTGACGGCCATCAGACTGAGGAGGCTCTCCTGCTACAAAAGG
>NW_023622492.1:0-4749 GCF_014905685.2 Nematolebias whitei | reverse complement strand
TAGAATAGAATAGAATAGAATAGAATAGAATAGAATAGAATAGAATATATCTATTTTTTGTCACTGAAAAAGCATTGTTAAAACAAACTGCAAACAGTGAACCACAGTTTGGCGTCCTCTTTGGCAACAATACACAGTATTAATACACAGTAAGCTAGAAGTACATTTCTTGGATAGCATGTGCACAGCAGTCACAATCAAATGTGACTATGTGAATAATGGATGTTTGCAAATTAAGATCTAAAATCAGTTTCCACCTTGATCTGTTTGGACTTTAAAGTTATTTTAAGTAGTTCTTGTCTATCAGCTTTGCTAAGCTTTCATCAGGTGAGCCCATAAAAAAATGAGTCTTGTTGAAGGTAATGCAGACCAGCATGGCAGATCACATGAAACTCTTATTTAAAGGGTTAATGTACGCAGCTCCACAGCTCCTTGAATGATGCCAGGTTGATGGAAAGCCTACTGCTGGCATGGGAGAGATGAATGGGGGGGGGGGGGTGTGTGTGTGTGGGTGTGGTGGGGGGGGGGGGGGGGGGGAACCAGACAGGCCTGGCTCACAGATGCAGAAACTGGCCTGCCTGCAAAAACACACACAAACACATATATCTGGGATCTAAGGCTATCAGCACTTAGCAGGTACTGAGAAACCCCTGTGGGTTGAAACCATGTGTGTGTGTGTGGTGGTGGTGGGTGGGGGGGGGGGGGGGGGGGTTAAAGACACTCCTTGTGTGTTTCTCATGGCAAAATGCTGTGGGGTCCTGGGTGGTTTCCTCAAGGAAAAAAAAACAAGGAACTTCAGGAAGACTTGAATCCTGTGGCACATATAAACAGTTTTATCGCAAGCTACATGATTTTCTAATAAATAATGTCAGTACATGGGACGACCCGACAAACCTGTGCTTTTAACTGGCCCGCTACATTCGTTAATTCTAATAAATTAACCTTTTAACCAAATCATTTTGAATACAGCTCACAAACAGTAACAGTAAATGGGCGCAAGATCTGTGACCTGAAAGTTGTCTGTTTCTCTTTAATTGCCTGGTTTTGTTAACGTTGAAAATAAACTCATCTAATAACACAAAATGTTCCTTAATTCTCCTCCATGGCTCCCGGACGTCTCGGCAGCAGCAGCAGCTTTCCCCTCCCAACAGTCTCTGTCCGCCCGCTGCCCCCCCACACCGCCCTCCTCTTTGCCCCTGATGCCTCACAACAACTGTGCAAAGGCAAAGGTCACATGACCGAAAAATACCTCAGCTCAAACAATTTGTCTGTGGACACAACTGCAGAGATAGACCCGAATTCCTGGAAACAACTGACTGCTTCTGAGGCTTAAATGTTTCATGGAAAAAAGTGACGACCCTGTCTATGTGAGCATATCTCCTTTTAGGAAATATGAGGTGTTTTTTGATTGTTTGCTGTTGTTTTTTTTCAACAGTGCTGACTGGGGTTAGGAGGATGCTTCTGAGTTGTAACATCAGGATGAAACGTGTGGATAAGCGATGAAGTGTGAAAACACATTCAATGTGTTTGTGTGTATGTGTGTGTGTTTGGCCTGACCCCATGTGAGGGTTAGGACCTCTGTAAGAGGACACGAAGTGTCGTTCTGCACCTTCATGGGTGTTTTGCTTGTTTAGATCAGATCCACTGTATGTGGCATTATTCTGCCTGTTTAACTTTGCCAAGGAAAATCTTTTTTTCCTTCGTACTTTTCACCAAGATTTTTCAAACACAACACGTCTGTCTCTCAGCTGAAAACATTCATATCAAACTCAAACGGTTTCCAAAAACAAGACAGATAAAAACACTAAGTTCTGAACGTTCCTGCTATAACCAAAAACGGTTAAATCATGTCATCTGGACCAGTTTCTTAAGTGAGAAACGTTTCGTCCCCCATCCAGGGGACTTCCTCAGTCTACAGTCTGCCAACCAGATCTGTCCCATGGGTAGCCTTCACTGCTGTGTTTCAAGCCAACCACCTGTTGGAATCTCAAAAGCAGGCTTTTAGAACACACCCATCCAAAACAATTAATGATCATGAACAACAATCAAATGTTTTAGGCCAGATGTCCAACTTGTTACTCACAGAAACAGCCGGAGGACAACCAAGACCAAAGTGGTTCAGAAAAAGGGTTGTAAGCTTGACAATATAGGTAGAGACAAAAAAGGTTAAATCATGTCATCTGGACCAGTTTCTTTAAGTGAGAGTCCTCCATCAAGAGGACTTTGTCAGTCCTGCCAAAGTAAGACTGACAAAGTTGTCTTTGTCCATAGCAAGTTGGCCACGTTGGCCTAGGACATGTGATTGTTGTACTTGATGATTGATTTCAAAGTTCATGCTCAGTCATCCAGGTACAAAATCTAATAATGGTCAGTCAGGTCATCTGGACAATTGTGGAAAGACATTTCGCCCTCTATCCAGAGGGCTTCATCAGTCTGAGGCGTCCCAAGGAAACTGTTTTCCCCACTAAGCAGTACACTCCTTTAGTGGACCAACCAGTTTGCTGGTGACACGATGGTTTCTGGGGGGCTGTCCTATCCCCCATCGACTCCTCCCAGGCAGGCAGCCACAGCCAGAGTGGTTCAAGACATCAAAGTTCATGCTCAATCATCCAGGTACAAAATCTAATAATGGTTAATCAGGTCATCTGGACAGTTTCTTTTTTATTGAAAGACATTTCGCCCTCTATCCATTTCGTCCTCTATCCATTTTGTCCTCTATCCGTTTCGCCCTCTATCTATTTCCACAAAAACAAAACTGTCCAGATGACCTGATTGACCATTATTGGATTGATGACTGATTGTTTTGGATGGGTGTGTTCTGCAACTGTTAAAAGTCTACTTTTGAGATTCCAACAAGAGGTTGACTTGAAACACAACAGTGAAGGCTGCATAGAGGACAGATCTGGTTGGCAGGCCGTAGACTTAGGAAGTCCTCCATGGGGAATGAAACTTTTCTCAGTTGAAGAAACTGGTCCAGATGACATGATTTAACCTTTTTTGTTGTTATCTACCTGGATTATTGAGTCTACAAACTTTTTTCTGTTGCTGCTAAACTTTTTGACCTTGGCAGAAAACTTCCCATTTTCAATCTACAGCAGACAAATCTTGGCATCATGGCTTAGCTTACTCCCAAGTTTTCTTTTTAGTTTTTGCACCTGCAATGTAACAGACACGGAACATGATTCAGTGACACATCAAGGACGAAATAAATTTTATAGATATAATCCAAATTATTTTTCTCACAGGGTAAGAACACACAAGGAATTTATATACATGTAAATAAAACACAATTTTTAAGTATCCTGATGCATGCACATTAATTTTTAATATTTTTAAGCCCATTTTTAAGCTTAAAATATTATTTTCTAGAATATTAGAAAAATAAGGAACACTCTATACCATTATTTAAGAAGCAAGGTGTAAAAAAGTGCACTTCTTTGCTTCCGTGTGCAGACGGTGCTGCTAATCTCATGCACTCAATCAACTGTGTGAGAAGAGCTCTATTAATTTAATTAATTTTTTATTTAATCAGTTTGCTGGGGTCTGAAACTTTCATCAGTGTTTACACGATGCCAAGGAGGAGAGACGCATCATCTTTTACACACAAGGTTTTAATCTCAGCCTAAATAGTGCTGACATATACTGTATATGTTGTTTCTGTAATTTGTTTAAGCCACCCCCAAGTCTTTCCATTATTTTTCCATCCCATGTTTTTTTTGTTCAGGGTCGGGAGAGGGGCAGGAGTTCATCCCTGTCACACAGCGACCCTGACCAGCTCAGAGATAAAGAACAACAACCTTGCATGCTCACAAAACTACATGCTTGTTTTACACTGAAACACCCCAGCCAAGATCAAACACACCACCAGACCGCCACATAGTATTATTCTGTGTAATATAGATAAAGGTTTAATACATATGCAAAGTATCATTAAACCATTTAAATTGAATTATCTTTGTCTAATTACCAAATCAGAAGTTTTGTTCAAGTACTGAAAACACATCCTGTATCAGAAAAATGTGTGATGTGTTTAATGTCTCCACATGTTGCCCCAAGAGGCAGCAAGATGATCTGTTCAGGGTGAGTATGGCAAGCCAGTTTATGATATAATAGCAGGATCTTCAAAACGGAACTCAATAATTCAGTTTTCCACAGTTAAAATGAACTTTTCATTTGAGCGCTCAAGAATGTCATTTATTGTATCTAAAAGCAGCATTTCAAACATTACTCTTCCAACAACGGTGATGTCACTTTACATACTCGTGTGTAGTGAGGTCGGCACGGTGGCTCAGTTGGTACAGCTGCCACCGCTTAGTGAGAAGGTTGCTTGACTGAATCCCAGCTGGGGACCTTTTTGGGTGGAGTCTGTGCATGCATGGGTTTTCTCCAGGTCCTCCAGTTTCCTCCCACAGACCAAAAACATGGTTGTTAGGCTGGTAGCTGTGAATTGTCTCTAAGTGTGAATTATTGTTTGTCTCATTTGTCTCTATGTGACCCTGTGATGGACTGGAGACCTGTCCAGGCTGTACTCAGTCCATCACATAGTGATTGCAAGACATGGGCACCTCTGACCCCATGACCCAAAAAAGAAGAATCAGATAAAAAATAATGGATAGATGGATGTATGTAGCTTTAAGCTGCAAATATCCACCATTTCATTTTTCTAACCAGAAAAAACATTGTTGTTATGCAATATCAGAATCAGAATAAGCTTAATTATCATTGTACCAAGAAACAGCGAGAATATGT
>NW_023622491.1:0-4750 GCF_014905685.2 Nematolebias whitei | reverse complement strand
CTGAGTTTGGCTTATTCCTGGTTTTCGTACTACTCTGGGTTCAGTCTGTTGTGACAGATAATGCTCCAGCCAAGACAGACCCAGAACGAAACCAGGGGTGAGCAAACTCCCTCCCTATCTCAGATGGAACGTATAACTAAACTCGAGGAAATGCTTCAACGAGTCCTGGCCCAACAAGAAGCCATGCAGGAGAATCTAAGGGAGTTAGGAGGTATGGTTTTCTCTCTAAATCAAAGATTTTCACCTTCCCCATCTACAGTTCCTGCTCCTTCCTCCGTGGAGATTACCCCCAGCTTTACGCCTGAGACCGGTGCCTCCAACCTGCAGGTAATTACAAAGCCTTCCGAACTATTCTCTGGAGACCCCAATTCGTGTGGCGGATTCCTTCTGCAGTGTAAATTAGCATTCAAGGGCGCTCCTCAACTTTACTCAAATGACGCAGCTAAGATCACATATTTCACAAGTCAATTAAAAGGGAATGCACTTCGTTGGGCAAACTCCTACCTGCAATTTCATGATGTCGATCTTCTCTCTTTTGATACGTTGTTAAAAGAATTCAAGAGAATCTTCGACCGACCACTACAACAACCCAACGCCGTAAAGCGACTTCTGGGACTTCGTCAGGGGAGTCGACCTGTCGCAGAGTATGCCTTGGAGTTCCGAATCCTCGCGGCACAGACTGGATGGAACGACCTCTCGCTTCAAGGTACCTTCTTAAATTCTCTCTCCGATTTCATCAAGGATCAGATCGCTGTTAGAGATGAACCTGGAGATTTCGATGAGCTAATCGATCTAGCAGTGGCTATTGACGAGCGTTTCCGGGAGCGGAGAAGAGAGAAGGACTACAACTCCCACCGTCACTCCACTTCCGGGTTCGCTACGTCATCAGGTGAGCCCCGCGCCTACAAGGACTTGTTTGTCAACTACAAATCCCAGAGAAGCAGAGTTTCCGTTTCACCTCCTCATCAGAAGGTCTCTACTGAACGTTTTTTTACACCTCCAGAACCTGAACCCATGCAAATCGGCCAAGCTCATTTGTCACCTGAAGAGAAACAGAGACGCAGGGATAATAATTCATGCATTTACTGTGCGAGGTCTGGACATTATATAGCTGATTGCCCGTTTCGGGGAAACGAAAACGCCCGCCAATAAAGAGAGAGATATTGGTGGGTACTTCTGCTCTCTCCTCCTCCGGTCGACTTGTGTTGCCTACGCTCATTCAGATCCACCAGAACCGTCTTCCTGTCCCAGCCTTAGTGGACTCTGGTGCGGAACAGAATTTAATTAGTTTAGATCTTGTCCAAGAATTATCTCTTCCTACTCAAGAGATTTCCCCTGTATCTATTGCTGGGGTGACTGGGGAGACTTTAGCCCAGATCAGTCTCAAGACTTCAGGTCTTCATTTAATCATTTCTGGCAATCACCATGAGATTATAGATTTTTTTGTATTCGAGTCTCCTACTCCCCAACTAATTCTTGGTTATCCTTGGCTAAGGGAACACAATCCTACGATTAATTGGAGGTTAGAGAGAATTGAGAGATGGAGTGACAAATGTTTGAAACTATGTCTGCGTTCAGCTGTCTCTAGTCAACCTGTCGAGACTGTACCGCTTGAGGAAATAGATATTTCTGCAATCCCCTCTGTTTATCTTGACTTAGCCCCTGTGTTCAGTAAGCAACGTGCCCTCTCTTTACCTCCTCACCGTCCCTACGATTGTGCAATCGACCTCCTTCCTGGTGCCCCATTACCTGCCAGTCGGTTGTACAACCTGTCGGGACCCGAGAGGGAGTCGATGAGGGAGTACATTGAAGCATCACTTGAGTCTGGTATCATTCGTCCTTCTACTTCTCCTGTTGGAGCTGGATTTTTTTTCGTGGCTAAGAAGGATAAGACCTTACGTCCGTGTATTGATTACAGGGCTCTTAACAGTATAACTGTAAAGAATAAGTATCCCTTACCTTTAATTGATTCTATATATGAACAGCTTCACTCCGCTACCATTTTCTCTAAATTGGATCTCAGGAACGCGTACCATTTGGTGCGAATTAGAGAGGGGGACGAGTGGAAGACCGCTTTCAGAACACCACTCGGACATTTTGAATATTTAGTAATGCCGTTTGGCTTAACTAATGCACCTGCTGTTTTCCAGGCATTGGTCAACGATGTCCTGCGAGATTTTCTTGGTGACTTTGTCTTTGTCTATTTAGATGACATTCTCATTTATTCCCGAGACGAGACAGAACACATTAAACATGTACGCAGGGTTCTTCAGAGACTTTATGAGAATCAGCTATTTGTGAAGGGGGAGAAGTGTGAGTTTCATGTCTCTTCAGTATCCTTTTTGGGATTCATCTTCGAGGGTGGTAGTTACAGAACAGACCCCGAGAAGACCAGGGCGGTGGAGGAGTGGCCGGTTCCAGTGAATAGGAAACAGCTACAACGTTTTCTAGGTTTTGCTAATTTCTATAGGCGATTCATTAGAGACTACAGCCGCATCGCCGCTCCTCTCTCTCAATTAACCTCCATCAACCGAATTTTCAAATGGACCCCTGAGGCAGATGCCGCTTTTAGCAAACTTAAGAAACTTTTTTCCGCTACACCAGTCCTTTGTCATCCTGACCCTAAGCTCCAGTTCATTCTTGAGGTAGATGCCTCAGACACTGGGGTGGGCGCAGTTCTTTCGCAACGTTCTCCCAGTGACAACAAGATCCATCCTTGTGCCTTCTTCTCACGACGGCTGTCTCAGGCTGAGAGAAATTATGACGTTGGCAACCACGAGTTATTGGCAGTAAAACTGGCTCTGGAGGAATGGCGCCATTGGTTAGAGGGTACTACAATCCCTTTTTTGATATGGACAGATCATAAGAACCTTACCTACCTGAGAGATGCAAGGAGGTTAACCCCCAGACAGGCACGATGGTCTCTCTTTTTCAATCATTTTCATTTCATTCTGACCTTTAGGCCTGGCTCTAAGAATGCCAAGCCAGATGCCCTTTCTCGTCAGTTCTCTCCCTCAGATGCTCCGGAAACCGAGGAGAACATTATCCCACCAGTCTGTGTCGTGGGAGCTCTCACCTGGGACATTGAAAGGGAAGTCTTGGACGCACAAGAGGAGGAGCCTGACCCCGGCACAGGTCCCTGCGGTAGACTTTTCGTCCCCTCCAACATGAGGAGTAAGGTTTTGGACTGGCTTCATTCTCACAAACTTTCCTGTCACCCTGGTACCTCTCGTATGCGCTCTCTCGTTAAGACTCGTTTTTGGTGGCCCACTCTCAACCGAGATGTCAAGTCATTTGTTTCAGCCTGCCCGACCTGCGCCAGAAATAAGACTGGTAATCAGCCTCCTGCCGGACTCCTTCAACCCTTACCCACACCCAGCCGTCCCTGGTCGCATATTGCTGTAGACTTTGTCACTGGACTGCCTCCCTCGGAAGGTAATACCACCATCCTTACAGTCATCGACCGTTTTTCTAAAGCAGCTCATTTTGTCCCCCTTCCTAAGCTTCCCTCTGCTTTTGAGACGGCTCAACTCCTTATACAACATGTCTTCCGTCTTCATGGTATTCCCTCCGATATAGTTTCGGATCGGGGTCCCCAATTTATCTCTCAGGTCTGGAAGAGTTTCTGTACAACGTTGGGGGCGACTTCCAGTCTCACGTCAGGCTACCATCCCCAATCTAATGGCCAGGCTGAGCGTTGCAACCAGGAGCTCGAGACCGCTCTCCGGTGCGTCGCCGAACGTAACCCCTCGGCCTGGAGCCTACACCTGGTTTGGGTCGAATACGCCCACAACGCTCACAAATCATCTGCCATAGGTATGTCTCCGTTTGAGGCCTCACTTGGATATATTCCTCCCTTATTTCCCAGCCAGGAGATCGAGGTATCAGTCCCGTCTGTCTTGCATCACTTCCGCCGTTGCCGACGAGTCTGGCGTCAAACCAAAGCGGCTCTTTCTCGCACCGCAACCCAGCAGAAGAGGTTTGCTGACCGTCATCGCTCTGCAGCCCCGTCCTATCAGGTGGGTCAGAGAGTCTGGCTTTCCACAAGGGACATTAATATTAAGGACACCCCGAGGAAGATGGCCCCCCGATTCATCGGTCCCTTCCCTATCACAAGGCTCATTGGTCAGTCTGCAGTACGTCTTCAACTCCCTACTTCTATGAGGATACACCCCACGTTTCACGTCTCCCAAGTTAAGCCGGTCTCCGAGAGCCCCTTGTGCCCACCTTCCGACCTCCCTCCGCCCGCCCGACTGATTGACAATCACCCGGCCTTCACTGTCAGGACCATCCTGGACGTTCGTCGCCGAGGCCGGGGATTCCAATATCTGGTCGATTGGGAGGGTTATGGTCCTGAGGAGAGGTCCTGGATTCCTCGTTCCTTTATCCTGGATCCCAGCCTCATCACCAATTTCTTCCGCGCCCACCCGGAGAAGCGCCACAGGTCGCCTGGAGGCGATTCTTGAGGGGGGGTACTGTAAGGTTTCCACTGCCTGCAGCCTTCTCCATGATGGCCGCCAATTGACACCAGCTGACGGCTATCCACCTGATGAGGAGCAACACTACTTAAGGCTGCAGTCCAGTGTGAACCAGTGCTGGAGCATTGTGCCTCATTTGGTATTTATGCCTTCAGCCTGAAAGAGTGTGAATCTGAGATCACTACTTACCTTATGATTTTGTGCCTACAGTTTTCTGTGAACTCATGGATCCTGTTTGCCTGCCAGCTCTGCCTCGTTGCCTCTCGCTTGCC
>NW_023622490.1:0-4750 GCF_014905685.2 Nematolebias whitei | reverse complement strand
TACTTCTGATTTGTCGGCAGCTCTTCCACCACCAGATCACGCTTCTATCCCTGTTGAAAACGTGGATCCATCATTAAGTACTGGTTCTTTTCCCCTTCTGCAGGCAGGAAATCAGATACGTTATAAACCTCTTGCGCTAGGTGATGTGCAGGCGTTAGTGGACAAACTCCCTCCCCTCACAGAAGGAGGAAGTAAGTGGTTGAATGTAGTGGACTCCTTAACTAAAGGTATTAATTTAGCTGTGGGAGACATGAGGGCGCTGTTGGGAAGGTGTGTAACTTCTACTAGGATGGATAAGATAGAGAGAGCTGCTGGGTGGAATTGTAACATACCTGACTCAACTTGCATGTTGTTGGAGTATCAGAGACTTGCCGCCGCTCTCAGACAGGCTTATCCCCTTCCAGAAGGTACAGGGGTTCCTAAGTTCACCTGGAAGCCTGGTCAGAACCCCACTGCATATTTAGATGTGTGTAAACAGGATTGGTATGACAGAACACACTGCTATGGTCAGGGGGAAAATCAAAAGTATTTTTTTAGACAAGCAATACTAGATGGTGTACCCGCAGCAGTCAGTAAGGCAATGAAAATTAACCCTGATTTGCCCACAGCAGATGCTGCCCAGTGGGAACGGCATCTTATTCATCATCTGCAATGTGTGGCTGATGAGGAGACTAAAACTTCTTCTGAACTGAAAGATATGCAAACGCAGCTCTTAAAGCTACAATTGAAACAGGCTAGGGATGTAGTCCAATTTAAAAAAGAGTCAAAACAGATGGTACAAGCTGACACTGTGTTTCAGTGTTCTGAGGCTGCTTATCAGTGTCCTGTAACCGCCCAACCCCCGCTTCCTGTTGTATATCCTCGGGGACGGCCCAGAGGGCAGTGGGGAGAAAGAGGGGGTCTCGGGGCAGAGGTTTCGGTCGGGGGTACACTCAGGGAGGCAGAGCACCAGATGTCTGTCACTACTGTCACAAACCAGGTCATTGGGCGCGGGATTGTTATCACAAGCAGGCCAACGCCCAAAGAGGAGGAGCACATCACTACTCAGCTCCCAACCACCAGATGGCGCCACCGGCACCTACCTCTGGCCAGCAGGATCCACCTTGGGCGCCACCAGGTGGATACTACCAGCAATGACACACCCCACAGAGTAATCACACCATAGGGGGAGGAGCAGACCCTATGGTGAAGATGAGGGTCATGAATAAAGACCTATCATTCCTCGTGGACACTGGAGCTACCTATTCAACCCTCAATGAGCAGGGATTTGATGAACATGCCAGTGCGGACACTGTGTCTGTGATCGGTTTCGCTGGGGTGCAACAAAAACTGTCTCTAACTGAACCTCTCGTAGTAACAGCAGGACTTCAAACAGTGACACATCCATTTGTTCTGTCCACACGTGTACCTGTCAACCTGCTTGGAAGAGACTTGTTAAAAAAACTTGGTGCAACAATAATGTGTGAACAAACTGGTTTACGTGTTACTTTAACAAGTGGTGTGACCTGGACTTGTTCTGCTTCTTCCTCCTCTTTGTCATCACAGTGCTTGGTACAGCCGATACATGAGGAAGTAGCTGACATCTACTGGGCGTTGCTGCGCCCCGAGACACCTGAACACACTGGACTTTACTCTGCCTACTTGTTGTGGAGGCCATGGCTTGATGCTCTGCGTCCCTATGTCCCACCTCTAGATCCTTTACATGTCACTCTCTTTTATGACCGTGATCCTGATGATTGTTACAGGGAGCATTTTGCTCAGCACTTGCAGGACACTGAGTGGCCATTAATATCAGACCGGCTTATAGTAGGTCCACAAGGCGTGGCTTCTCACGTCACCCTCACACCATCTCAACTGGAGTGGTACATGATGTCGTCTGAAGCGATCCCACACGTCTCATTAGCTTTAGCTCCCACACATCAGGCTAAAGACTTGGGCCCAATGGTGAA
This sequence comes from Nematolebias whitei, assembly GCF_014905685.2. Taxonomy (NCBI): domain Eukaryota; kingdom Metazoa; phylum Chordata; class Actinopteri; order Cyprinodontiformes; family Rivulidae; genus Nematolebias; species Nematolebias whitei. The sequence continues at coordinate 2,801 of NW_023622490.1, read as the reverse complement.
GGCTGCTGTCTCTGCCACAGATTGGGTCCCAACACAAATACCTCAGCTCGCTTACTCATCATCAACCGACTACTATAGCATTGACTTAGCTGTTCATGATGTAGGTAAGCTAGACCATGAGGTGATCTCCAGAGACCATGGCAGAGAAAAAACTGACCATTCAGATGTTCCTCATATGTTAGATACACTTCCTGCATCTCTCTGGTCTCAGGGATCTGAAGATGTAGGTCATGTTAAATGCCCCCCAATCTCTTTTGAATTGACCCACAACGAACCTATATGGTTGTATCAGTATTCTCATAGACCTGAGGCTGAACAAGGTTTGACTGACACAGTCCAAGGGTTGCTGAGAGCAGGGGTCCTCGAACACTCACATTCAGACTGGAATACTCCCATTCTACCTGTTGAGAAGGCAGGGACTGGAAAGTACAGAATGGTACATGATCTCAGGTCGATCAACGCCATACTTAAGACACCTACGTCACCAGTACCAAATCCCTATGTTGCACTGACCCAACTGACTCCGAACCAGAAGTGGATGACCTGCATTGATTTGGCTAACGCCTTTTATTGCCTGCCCTTATCAGAGGAATTGCGTGACATTTTCTCGTTCACATTTAACGGTTGTCAGTATAGATACACTCGCTTGCCTCAGGGTTTTGCATTGTCGCCAGGCATTTTCAATCATGTTTTAAAGAACATTCTTGTACAGCTTCCACTCCCCAGAGGCACCACTTTGGTTCAATATGTTGATGATTTGCTGATAGCCTCTGAAACAGCACATGACTGTCTTACAGCCACTCAGGCTGTCCTGCTTCACCTGCATGATGCAGGTTTTAAAGTTAGTAAATCTAAACTTCAAGCAGTTCGTACACAGGTCTCTTTCCTCGGTAGGTTGGTCTCTGCTAATTGTACAACACTTTCACCAGAACACAGGGCGTCTATACTACATCATCCAAAACCCACCACTGTACAAGACATGTTATCCTTTTTAGGTTTAACTGGGTACAGCAGACACTATATACCTGATTATAGTGAACTCACCACTCCACTCAGACAGATGGTAAAAGATCAAGGTAACAGAAACCTGAAAGCAACACTTGTGTGGAACACAGATGCAGAACATGTGTTTATTAAACTGAAGCAACTCTTGTCCAGAGCAGCTGATTTGGCTCTGCCTGACTACTCCGCCCCGTTTTTTCTTGATGTTTCTGAAGCAGAAAACACTGTTAATGGTGTTCTGTTTCAGAAAAAGGGGGGTGGTAGACAGGTGTTGATGTACGCAATTATGATGTTGGATAGTACTGAGAAGCGTCATCCAACATGTACACAGGCAGCGGCAGGTCTGGCAAGGATTGTTTCAAAAACAGCACACATCGTCATGGGACACCCACTACACATCCTAACGACACACAACATAGTAGCGTATGTTAATTCTGAGCTCTTTACAATGACATCCTTAAAGCAAAGACGCATGAGCAAAATCCTATCAGAACCGAATTTATTGTTCCTGCATGAAGGCATAAACATGGCAGATGGTATGCAAACAACACAGGCACATGATTGTGTGCAAAAAGTGTACATGGAGGAACGCATTAGACCTGATTTACAGACTGAACTCATACCACATTCAAATGTACTTTACACAGATGGTTGCTGCTTCAGATTTGAGGATGGGTCTTTGAGATCAGGATTTGCTGTGGTACAGCAGAATGGTGATGAGTACGAGGTACCGAGCTCAGGGCAGCTAGAAGGTCATCAGTCAGCTCAAAAAGCTGAAATTCAGGCAGTCGTTGAGGCTTTGAAAATGAGCAAAGGAAAAGAGGTTACAGTGTACACAGACTCGGCGTATGCTTATGGTGTAGTTCATGTGCAATTACCACAGTGGAAAAGAGCAGGTTTTCGAACAGCAGGTAACAAACCAATTAAACATGAGGAACTCATTAAGGATTTAGCTGACAGTTTGATGTGGCCAGCAAAAGTGGCGGTTGTGAAGTGCAAAGGTCATGATGTTACACAATCAGACACAGCGGAAGGAAACAGGCAAGCTGACAGAGCAGCCAAGATAGCTGCTGGCTATTTGCCAAGAGTCCAGATGGTGACAGTGGAAGAGGAATGTCAGAAAGTGAATCATTGGGATGAGAAAAATATAGCAGAGGCTCAGACTACAGCCTCCCCAGAGGAAAAGACATTATGGTTTAACAGAGGAGGTCAGAAAAAAGGGGAGTTTAAAGTATGGATAGGACCGAATCAGAAGTGGATCTTGCCTATGACTTTAAAACAGGCAGTATTTCAGGAAGCACATGGATTAGCACACGTGGGATGCAGACAGATGCTAAGAAATCTTCAACAATGGTGGCACCCTCATCTAAAAAATATGGTAACAGCATATGTTGACACCTGTAACGTTTGTTTAAAGTACAACATTCGGCCTACAGTAAAACCTGAACGAGGTTCTTTTCCTCTCCTGCACCGACCGGGACAGGAGGTGATTCTAGATTACACTGATATGTTGGAACCTGTTAAAGGGTTCAGATATGTATTGATGTGTGTTGACGCATTTACAGGGTGGCCAGAAGCCATACCTGCAAGACGAGAAGACAGCAAAACAGCGGTGAAGTTTCTGATTAACCATTATATCCCCAGACACGGTTTCCCAGAAAAAATCAGATCAGACAATGGCACACATTTTAAAAACACAGATCTGCAGGCTGTGGAAAAAATGTTAGGCCTAAAACATGCTTTTGGAACCGTGTACCATCCCCAGTCTCAAGGGAAGGTCGAAAGGATGAACCAGAACA
>NW_023622489.1:0-4750 GCF_014905685.2 Nematolebias whitei | reverse complement strand
ATTGGATTCCACTCTCACTAATCTTTCCCACTTCTTGATCTACATTTTCTATGACGTATAGTCTTCTTTCTCTTGCATTATTGTTATCCATTTGCTCATTAAAGTACTCATTCCATCTTCCTGCCACACTCTTCTCACGTACTAGATTATTACCATTCCTATCTTTAACAAGCCTGACCTGCTGCACATCCTTTCCAGCCTGATCCCACTGTCTCACCAATTGGTAGATGTCCGTCTAGCCTTTTTGTATTTTCCAGCATCCCATATAACTCATCATAAGCCTTCTGTTGGCCTATGCTACCTCCCTCTTTGCTCTACATAGTATCTCCTTACATGCCTGACTCCCCTCCAGTCCTCTCACTGTCATATTTTTTTTGACTAACCTCTTTATTTGAATAGCTTCCTGCACTTCACTATTCCACCACCAGTTTTCCTTATCATCCATTATCTCTGTCAGATGACACACCGAGTATTTTCCTATGTGTTTATCTAATTACTGTTATTGTAGTAGTCCAACAATTTGGAAGCGCTTTCTTACCACCCAGAGCCTTTAACAGTTCCTCTCTAAATTTATCACAACATGCTTCTTTTCTCAGCTTACACCATTTGATGTTCTTCTCTGATTTTACTCTTTTTCTATTCTTCACAACAGTCATTTTACACACAACATCTGGTGTTGTCTGACCATGCTCTCCCCTGCCATATCATTACAGTCCCCAGTCTCCCTCAGGTTCCCTCTTCTACACAGAATGTAGTCTACCTGAATACTCCTTCCTCCACTCTTATAGGTAACTCTATGTTCCCCCCCTGTTTTTGGAAATAGGGGTTGATTGCAGCCATTTTTTCATTCAACCTTTATTACTTCCATTCTCTTGGCAAAATCCACCACCATCTGTCCTTCCTGGTTTATTTCCTTGACACCAAACCAATCATCACTTCCTCATCCCCTTTGTTTCCTTCACCAACATGTCCATTTAGGTCTGCTCTGATCACCACTCTCTCCTCCCTGGGAATACTCTTTTTCACTTCATCCAGATCCTTCCAAAAGTAATATTTCTCCTCCACACCACATTCAGCCTGTGGAGCATAATCACTGACTATGTTTAGCATCAGACCTTCTACTTCTACCTTGAGACACAGCACACTATCTGACATTTTTTTCACCTGTACTAGATTATTTGCTCACTCTTTCTTCAGGGCCACCTCTACTCAATTTATATTTCTTTCTACACCATGGTGTTGTGGCTATTATTATTTTTTGTAATACAATGCAAGTTTGCTATGTTCCTTTATCAATCTTCCATTGGTAATGCATCTGCTTTTGTTATTTAATCTTGTGACTGGGTGACACAGACAATCACCACTTTATCACATAATTGTGCCTCACTGCTGGCTAACCGTTTCATTTAACAACAAAAGTTTAAACACAACAAAAGTGGTATGGCATTGTATGAAACTCAGCTTAAGTCTGTGGTTCTTTCTTACTACTTCAGACATGTAGGAAGCTATGAACTACAAACATTACAGCCACAAACAATACATGTGTGCTACACACAATAGGTAACTACAGTGACAGGTAACAACATAGGAACAGTCAATCAAAAGCTATAATGCTGGTTCAGTGATCTTTATCATCTAGTCTCTTCACAAAAGTCAGGACAAAGACCCCTCCTGGCTGCCTCAATTTTCAAGCCCATAGTGGCATGGATATTGAAACCATCCAACCTCTGGTGTTATTTGAAACCATTAAAATATATTAACAGATTCATAATGATTGGCATGGAAAGGGTAACAGTCTTTCCATTTCCAGTATGAGCTGTTGAAGAGACTGTTCAATCATCTGGCTGCAGAGTAAAGGATTTCAGATGCATAAAAAAAAAAAAAAAGTTGACTTTTTTGTGTGGTATTCTATATCAACATGTTTAAGTTATACATATCACCTCTTTTTATTTTGTAATATCAGCTCCAATATTATTCATTCACATCTTTGCTGGAAGTGAGCAGCTTTACTGGTTATTGTTGTATGAATGGTCAGAGGTAGCTTTCAGTGGGGCTCATCATATTACAAAGCCCTTTTTCTGTCTGTTGGAAAGAGCCTATCAGTCTTCAACATAATGCAAATATTACTAGTACAAGATAAATCAAATGCAATGTCAAATGACCATGACATTCAAGCAGACAATGGCTAACATACTTGGCCAAATCAAAACTAACAGCTATACCCCATTATAAAACAACAACAACAAAACATTTAAAAAATGCTTGAAAACTACTAAAATGCTATCATTGTGATCACAAAGTCTGTGTTTTAACCAACAACTAACTAGATATTTTTAAAATACATACCAATAGCTGTCCTTCCCATTCAATGTTTCTTCTATTTAACATATATACATTCAGGGCTGTGTATAATTAATAAATGGTATCCACAGACTACTTTACACCAACTTAAAGACAAAATGCTATGCTCCGAAAACTTGCACAATTTATAGTTATATAGTACTCACCCGTAAACATCTGGTAAAGCAAATCTAGAAGATGGTGTTTAGAGATGTGAATTAAATAAACTTAAATAACAATTTCTAATCACACAGTCCACGCTGGATAATCTTGTGAAAATGATCTTTCTTGTACTCTACACAAATTGTATCATACCGAGACCTTAAGACATATTTTTATCCCAAATCATGATTTGTATGTACATTGTATTCTGTGTGGGAGTGACTGGACAACGAGAGGTTATGATTAAATATAATGAATTATTATTGGTAGATGAGGTGAAAATACAGTAGAATAAGTGGGCCATTTGTTTTATCTGCTTTGCACGTCAACTGCATTTTTCATTTTGCCCCATTCGTTCTTGTCAAGGCTTCACTCAATAACTTTCACATACTCTCAAAAAACATTCCCCACACAAACCCAACCAGCCAGTGCTTGCCCGCTTGCTCACATGAATACACTAATAGGCACCAATGGCATGAATCCATCAATTTCATAAAATGAGTCTACACATGCTTGCACTGATTTTTGTCTATGTCACTGACAAACACACACACATAACACACAAACACACAGCTATGCACATAAACAGAGCTGCACCTGTCTTTGGCTGGCCCATTAACCATGTTGAGAGGGAGGAAAGTCAGGGGCAGTGGAGTGTCTCTTACTTCAACAATCAATCATACATTAGCCAGACAGCATATCCAACCGAGCAAGCTGCCAAACAGACAGGAGGAAAGAGAGGAGGAAATGGGTGCCTAACACTTGGAGCGACATGAAAAAAGGGTTTAGGTTGGACCATGTGCTTACAACTGAACAAGTATGTTTACTTTTTGATGCTCAGTGTGGCACCATCTTTCTAATCGCTCACTTTCAGAGCTAGACATATTTGATTGCAGACACTTCTGATTGTTTAAAACAATAATTTAGTGCTGCAATTCCAGAGACATGGCTGAGCTAATAACGATTTGATATTGACAATGATATTACCAAATGTGCTGGTGAAGATTCACAGTCATCCAGGACATGATAAAAAAAAAAAAAAAAAGTTAAATACAAGAGACAACTGAAGGAAGGAATTTATGTTAAAAGAAACAATCTCTTAGCAGAGAAGGAGGCCTCAGATTTCAACGTTCAAAAACTTACAATACAACTTTAGGACTGATTCCCAGCCAGTTTTCATAACTATCTGATGGGAACAGAGGGGCCTCATCTGTGAATTAGATTAACAAAGACCTTAAGAAACCCCTACCGTTAAGGTGTGAGGTGTGTTTTGTCAATCTACATATGTATGTGCATCTTATCTCAGCCTTATAACCTGAACTCCTCACTCACTGCTCTTTGAATTGAGAAAGCTCATCGGATGAGGAGCGAAACATCTTCTGTCACAAATAAAGTCCAGTTGTTTTTGTATTGAACGTTTTTAGATATTACCAATGATGATTTATTGGAATGTATAACTATTGAAGTTCATGTTGTCACAAAAAATATTAATTTATTGTGTCTATAAAGAACCATGGACATGAACTGACCAATCAATAAGATTTCCAAGATGTAGAATAAATATAAGCATAAAGTAATTTTTGTTTGTTGTAATTTTAAAATAGATCTGTTGAAATCTAAAGATAATTCAAATACTGTCAAGTTTCTAAATACTATGTTTAGTTTAAGTTTTTATCCATTAATTGTAAAACCTATTAGAATAACAAATGACAGTTCAACATTCATTGATAATATTATTATGAATGATACTAATAGTGGACTTTTTTATGATGGATATAAAATATCACCTACCTGTTTTGTGTTATAAATAATTAAAGACAAATTAGCTTATTAAACTGGTGAGAATCAAATTACTTGAGGCATTTACTGCCTTTAAGACATAACTTTAGATTCATGAATGACAGGGAATTCATTTCGAGGATACCACATCAAGGTGGCAAACAAGATGAAATACCACTAACACTGTGTACACCCAAGCTACAGGTAACACGTTTATTGTGCTTATTGTGATGAGACTATAGAAAAGCAATAAATGTGAAAATATAATGTGAAAATATAATCTAGACAACAAACAGACCTTGATGTACAGGAACAAGTGATTGTCTTTTTTAGTAATTACTTGTTCTAGTACTTTTCAGTTTATTTATTTATTTGTGCAGCTGTCTGTCAGTACCCAGGGTGTCATCCATTCTGTGTGTGTGTTTGTGTGTGTGTATATATATATATATATATATATATATATATATAC
>NW_023622488.1:0-4750 GCF_014905685.2 Nematolebias whitei | reverse complement strand
AACATGGTGGTGGTAGTATCATGGTTTGGGTCTGTTTTGCTGCATCTGGGCCAGGATGGTTTGCCATCATTGATGGAACAATGAATTCTGAATTATATCAGAGAATTCTAAAGGACAATGTCAGGACATCTGTCCATGAACTGACTCTTAAGGGAAGGCAGGTCATACAGCAAGACGAAGACCCTAATCGCACAAGTGGTTCTACCAAAGAATGGTTAAAGAAGAACAAAGTTAATGTTTTGGAATGACCAAGTCAAAGTCTTGACCTTAATCCAATCCAGATGTTGTGGAAGGAACTGAAGTAGCAGTTAATGTGAGGAAACCACCAACATCCAGAGTTGAAGCTGTTCTGTATGGAAGAATGGAATAAAATCCCTCCAAGCCGGTGTGCAGGACTGGTCAACAGTTATTAGAAACATTCTGTTGTAGTTATTGCTGCACAGGGGGTCACACCAGTTTCTGAAACCAAAGGTTCACATACTTTTGCCAGTTAGAAAAATGCAATAACCGATCATTTTCCTCAATAAATGGCCAAGTACGCTGGTGAAGATTCTGAGTCATCCAGGACATGGTAAATTCAAAAACGTTCAAGACAAAAACAACTGGACTTTATTTGTAACAGAAGACATGACACTTCTCATCTGAGAAGCTTTCTCAATTCAAAGAGCAGAGCGTGTGGGGTTCAGGTTATAAAGCTGAGATAAGATACAAATACACATGCAGATTGACCTATCACACGAGGTGTGAGGTGTGAGGCGTGACTATATGATGATTAGTATGTTAAGTAGTTTAGACTTTGTGTCCTCAAAGAGTTCTTGATCAAGGAGCTTCACTTGGCCTTATCAACAGGGACTGATCGTCGTGGTGATGAGGGAAGTAAGATATCATTTGAACATCATTTGAACATGGACTTTGTTGGTTCATCATTTGAACAGTACTTCAAACACATTCTTTTATGTAAACAAGGTGTCACCCTTTCTAACAAAAGGGTCATTGTGTTACCTTCTGAGAACTTTGAGAAGGGAGGTTTAATTACATTAAATTATACAGTCGGGATACTAACACTGTAAGAAGCCCTCTGATTGGTTAAAAGTTAAATGGGCAAGTCTTCTGGGGGTCAGGTAAATGGAACACCAGGAGTTGAGCAATGACAGCCGATGAGGAAGGCTGGCTTTGGAGCCGAGCTGAGCTGAGCAGATGAAATGAGTGGTTGTGGAGAGTTGATGAGACTCCTTAATATATATAAATATATAAAACAAAAATAAACTACTACTTACTACTTGTACTACTATTCCTACTTCATTGTTTTTCACTTATCGCGGGTCTTCAGGGTACAGATCCCCTGCGATAAATGAGGGACTACTGTATTTTAAAATTCACAAAACTGATTAATAAAACTAAAAAAATAATTATTGGGTGTACTGTACATTTACAACATATTGACTTTTAAAGTCAGCCTTTTCAAGATGACCACCAAAGCTATTCATCCTTAATACAAATATAGATGTATTTCATGCGTGGTTTTGGAATATAAAATAAAAATTGTAAAGGGTTCGACTAAAATAGTTATAACTCTGTTCTTTCTCATCATGAAATGATCTCAATTTTAAACTCTGGCATGAAAGCTAGCAACCTTCGAGGAATGCTAGGCCTTTAAAAAAAAATAAAAAAAAGGCAACAATATTCCAAAATAATTTAATCAAATAATCAACCTGGATCTTTTCCAGAACAAAAAAATAAAAACATGTCTTTTTTTCCTCTCCAGAGCTTCCTCAGCATGTCTTTGTGCTGATGTATCAGTGGTCTGAAAAACACTTTATTGATACACTTGAAAAAAAATTCAGGAAGGCTTGCTATAAATTAAACAGGCCACCAGCTCACTGTGATGGCTGCCACTTAAAAGTGACATTTGAACAAAAGATGCACTTACTGTAACAGAACTGATCTATTTCCATCTCACAAAGGAGAGGGCATTACCCTGGCTTTGAGACATCAAGTTTAACAACGAGCCACGGTGACAACCCACCATTAAGAATCGCATCAATCAATCTTTAATTGCAACTCTTGTCACACAGTTTCAATAGAAACTCATAACTCTGATCCGAAGGTTGGAAAGAAAGAAACATCTGAGGTTTGGAGAGCAGCATCTGCTGCGGTTTTATTAAACAGAATCGTTCAAGAAACAAAATGAGTGCGAGTTTCAATGTTTCCTTTTATTAACTGTACAGGAACAAAAAGTTAAACAAAAACACCTGGAGAGTTTTACGTCAGCGGCGGAGTTAAACCATATTACAGGAAACTTTAAAAGCCTTTATCCTCAGAATTTTTTTGAATAAAGTTACCACGCAGTTAATTTAAAGTGCCACATAAGAATAATTGTCCCTTATGTAAACTGTATTTTAAAACGTAATCATAAGCAAAACACTAGTTGTTCTGTGGCCTCATAATGCCTTGGATTAAATAAGAATTATTAGGACCAAGAAAAGATGATGGAAGAGTCTGACAAATAATAGTTTTAATAAAAAAAATTATCAGTGCAAATTACTGAGTAATGCTGGTTTCATTCTTACAGGAACAAATATGTATGAAGATTTTACAAGAAATGTAATAATTTTAACTTTTAAAATCTAAGTTCATATGAAGGAAGCCATGTGCATTTTTAAGAGGAAACAGTCTTTTAGTTAGAACTGACAAGGCAATGCTATTTTGTAAAATACAATAAATAATAAAAAAAAAAAACACCAAAGGTAGTATCGCTGTGATATGTTGGCAAACAGTATTCGTGAGGGAGGCTTCAAAATAAAAGTTCATGCTCAGTAATCCAGGTAAAAAATCCAACAAAGTTCAGTCTCAAGGACGGTTTCTTTTTCTTTTGTTGAGACATTTCATCCTTCATCCGAAGGACTTCGTCAGTCCAAGAAGCCACAACAAACTCAGTCCCACAAGCAGCACACCCACATAGTGGACCAACAAGTTTGCTGGTTTATTGGGGTCTTCAAAATGTCTCAAAACCTCTGTGGGGGTTCTGACTATCCTTGCTGGAGTTACAAAGGCTTGCAGTCTTGTCACTTGAGTTTTGAGCATTTTCAAAATAAATTTTGTGGCATGTCTTCTTTTCGAATAAAGACAGAGTTTGCTCCTTTTGGTGGCACTAGAGCTGTATGTTGACACCTGCATGTGAGCTTTCCTACGACTTAAAACATTGTTTGGTCACAAACTAAAGTAATGGCCCATTAGTCTCAAATAGTTGCAGCCCTGTACAATACCAAGTTTAATTTGATTTGAAGACCTCTAGTTTGAAATTTTGCTTAAACAATATAGTTCAAAGATTATCCTGGTCATGTAAAACAATCATTTGAGGTGTTTTTTATTATTTATAAATGAGACTCAGCAACATATTCAATAGATTATGTTACACAAACATCAGTGTGGTTTAAAAAAAATCCTAGCACTTGCAAATATCTCATCTCTGGATAATTTTATTTTACTTTTGCACACAAATAACTTCAGGTCTATGTGATTTTTGAAGATAAATGTCTGACCCCAGCTCTAACTCTGACCATACTTCTAACAAAAACCCTGAACTCCAGTCTTACCTCTCAAAGAGCCCTTTAAAGTTGTGCACATCAAACAAAATCCATTCAAAAGGCAGAAATATCATTGATACAGTGGTTTAAAACAGAAATTTACCGGCACACTGTAAGAAGATGCTTGACTTTACTGAAACCTTCTTTGCGGATGGTCTGAGACTTCCACCTTCTCATCCTGTTTGACATGGTGGCACATGCAGTCAAGACTTTGACCTCATCTTCACTTCCACACTCCATAACTAAAAAATGACATATCTGAGACTGAAATGCTGACCTGTTTATTTTCTTCTATAAACACCTGATATACACAGCTCAATGTGAAAATCAGATTTTCCCTTCTTTGGGAGATTTAAAAGTCAAATAGGATGTGCTCCTGACTGGTAAAAGGATCCCCTTGGGGAATCAGATCAGAATTAGACAACTTATTTTAATATAGTTTAACCCAGGAATGAATCTCTACCTGCATCTTGAGCAGCTATGTGAAATCAGATATGCACTTTGTATGGAAATGAACACAAATGTAACTTCATTTAACACAAATTATGTGCCAGAATGCTGCACAGGTTGCAATTCGCAAATATACAATCCCCCAATTCTAAAAAGGTTGCACATGGTGTAAAGTGACCAGGTAAAAATAAGAATGCAATGATTTGCAAATTTCATAAAGATGGCGCCCGTGTACATGGCTTGCAATCCACCTCTGCTGATGGTGTTCGGATTATTTGTGTTTTGTTCGTTTTTTATCTGGGACATAAACTCGCTGCTGGTGTATGACCGACAACAGCTTCTGGATTTTTGTTTTTCTGTTGCCGATGTCGCTTATTTGGACCAATATGAGCGTACCACTGGAAGCTAGCTAATAGCACTGTCAGAAGAACGAAGAAGGGAAGTTGTCCAGCTTGACCAGCACAACCTTTGTTAAGGCTGCCTGTGGTCCCGCCACGCCAACCTCCTGCCGTCCCGGTGAGTTCTCCACCCGGAGGAGAAGCAGACAAGCAGTCTTGTTTTCAAGGTAAGCGCCGAGGAATATTTCTCAGTGGCGGGTCGCTACACGCTGGACGACGCCATCTTTTATTTTTCCTTTTATCGCCGACTCTCGGAGCGAATCAGATGGTTCCTCCGGGACAGGCGACATCAGCAGCAGCCCCCGCTGCTCACTC
>NW_023622487.1:1200-4751 GCF_014905685.2 Nematolebias whitei | reverse complement strand
TGTCAGCAAAATATCTCCTCCCAGCATGTCAGCAAAATATCTCCTCCCAGCAGCTCACACGAGACGTGAGGCCTGTCATGTGATGTTTGTTGTTTCAGCTGAACGAGCCCAGTCTGGTGGAAGGTTTGGTTCTGATCAACGTTGACCCGTGTGCTAAAGGCTGGGTGGACTGGGCCGCCTCCAAGGTAAACCACAGCATGATGAGTTCAGCCAGTTCAACCATCAGATTTATCTGTTGTAAAAGTCCAAATCAAATGTTTGACAGCTGAGCGGCTGGACGAGCAACCTGGTGGACGTCATCATGGGACACCACTTCAGCACCGTGAGCACACACACACACACACACACACACACACACACACAGCTGCTTATGTCTTACAGGGACACCAGGTCCTCGCTGACACACTTCCTGTGTGTGTGTGTGTGTGTGTGTGTGTGTGTGTGTGTGTGTGTAGGGAGAGTTGTCAGAGAACAAAGAGGTCATCCAGACGTACAGACTCCACATCTCTCAGGACATCCTGCAGGAGAACGTGGCCATGTTCTACAACAGCTACGACAGGTGAGACGCCTCAGACCTGAGGAGGAGCTGCTTACAGCCAGGTACTTAATGTGTGTGTGTCTGTGTGTGTGTTAGTCGGACCGAGCTGCAGGTGGAGCGTCCCGTCCTTGGTCTCAATGAAAACCTCATCAGCACTCTAAGGTACAATGACTCTTCCTCTCTCACCCCTCTCGTTATGTCTCACCTTCTGTAAATGACTCCTCTCTTCTTGTCTCACGCTTCTCTCCCTGCCACATGACTCCTGTGTTCCTGTCTCACTCCTCTCCTCCTGTCTCACTCCTCTCCTCCTGTAAACGACTCCTTTCTGTCTCACTCCTCCTGTCGCTGGTTCTGATTGTTTGTGTTCCTCAGGTGTCCCTCTCTGCTCGTGGTTGGAGACACGTCGCCTGCAGTCGATGCTGTGGTGAGTTGTTTCCATGGCGACAGCAGGAAGTGATGTAACAGTAGTGATCTAATAAAAGAAACCCTCGAACATTAATCGGTACAAACTCTTCGGGGCTCCAGTGATTGTTACCTTTCACAGCTAGTGTTTAACGGTGTCTGGTCCAGTCCAGCACCACGTGCCTCGGTTCTGTTGGGCCTCGAGCTGCGTGTCCAAACAGTGCGCAGCTAATCGTAGCTTTCTGCTCGTGTCTCACCGAGCTGCGACCGTCGGCTCGTCTCCAGCAGCTGCAGCCTTCAAGAGACGAGCGTCCTGACACCAGCCGGTTCTGGTCACGATGATCCGATAATAAATCTTCAGCTGACGAGCTCAACAACGAGAGCTTCAGTTTAAACTCTGGAGAGAAGAAAAGAATCTGTCTGATCGGCTCAACGTGTTTACAGCTGTTCTTCTTTCTTTCATTCTTTTCCACAAACAGCAGAATATTTCAAAACCTACAAATTATTTTATAATCTACGATGATTCATTCAACCTTTATTTATCCAGGTTCGTCTCATTGAGCCTCAGGGACTCCTTTAAAGAGAGACCTGGTTTATACAATAACATCAGCTGAAGGTGCTTCAGCTGTGGATCATGTGCTCCGTGATGGACTTCCTGAGATAATTCAACATCTCGAGTCCAGAGCAGCTCGTCAGAAACTTCTAGATTCTTTTAACTTCCTGTTTGAAATGTTTGTTCTGCAGGTGGAGTGTAACTCCAGACTGGATCCCACCAAGACCACCCTGCTCAAGGTACTGGTCTGTCCCCTCGCCCGTCTCCTCCTCTGTCCCCTCGCCTGTCTCTTCCTTTGTCCATCCCACCTCTCTTCCTTTGTCCATCCCACCTGTCTCCTCCTCTGTCCCCTCGCCCGTCTCTCATCTTGTGCTTCCTCTGTATTTTTAACGTCCGAGCTGAAAGGAGGTGAAACTGAGTCCACTTTGGTCAGAGACGCTGATATGAACCAGATGTTCCCAAAAACCTGATGATGATGATGATGATGATGATGATAGTAACAGTTTTTTAAATTGAACAATAAATTTAAAGTGTGTTGTTTGATCTTGTAAACGTTTAGTTCTCCTTCAGTCGGGTCAGATTCAGGACCAGAGTAAATGTTTTGACAGAAATGTGATGAAACAAGTTAATGGAATAAATAAATGTTGATGTTTGGCTCCATGTTGTTCTTGGTTTGTCCACTAGATGGCGGACTGTGGAGGACTTCCACAGGTGGTTCAGGTGAGTCTCCTCCTCTTCATCAGCTGATGCAGCTTAAATCGCTTCATGTTTTTAAAGAAGTTCATCAGAAACTAAAGTGAAAAGAGTTTCTCTGTCTGCAGCCTGGAAAACTGGCCGAGGCCTTCAAGTACTTCGTGCAGGGGATGGGCTACAGTGAGTGAAGCTTCCAGCACGTTGTGTTCAGGTTCTGTCCAACATGTTCTGCTTTAAAACCGGATCAGTTTTAGAAACAAACGCTCGTTAATTATATTTTATCTAGAAGTTGAGTTTGTGATCCGCTGCGGGTCCGGTCCAGGTGAGGAGAAACATTTTTAACAAGTTTTAATTCATCCTGAACTGAAGACCTCGGAGAGCAAAACAAACAAAACAAAGTTTTTTTATGTCTCGAGTCATTTTGTGTTTATCCAGGTGATGCAGAAGTAAAGTTTTAAAATCAGAACATCTGGACTTCTCCTCTGGAGCTGGACGTTTGTCTTCTCTCAGGTCAGAACCCGAGCATGTGGTGGTTCTGGTTTGAAGCTGCTCAAACAGCTTCTGATCCAGTCTGAAGTCAGAACTCCAGTTCTGAACCAAGGAGGGAAGAGAAACGTCTTTCTGGGTCACTGAAGTTCCCCCAGCCTTTCAGCAGGCGGTCGTAATGTTTTGGCTCAACACAAATTAACATGAGAATGGAAAAATGAAGGAGATCAATTTTAATCATCTTAGATTTTGAGGTTACTGATGTAGTGAAGCTTGCCTTTATAGTTCTGTTGTTTGTTTGTTTGTTTGTTTGTAGCCGTGCCTCACCAGCTGTTGTCTGACTGTCAGAACCAGTTTGTTGTTTCAGACATGATGCTTCTCAGTACGCCGCGCACGAGCCGCGCACGAGCCGCGCACGAGCCGCTCGTTTAGAAAAGCTCGTCTTATTGTTGTCTGTCATTTTGGGCATTTGTTTCCAAAACACGTTTATTAGTGTTTTCTTACAAACGTTGTTTTTGTATCGTGAAGCGTTTTAACAAGTGGATCGGAGCTTCAGGGTTCGTTAGAAATCATCTCAATAACTTATGAAGAAAGTGGAAACACTTCAGATTCATCTGTGTTTTTAGATTGTGTTGAGGACTGGAGCCCACCTCAGGTTGTTGTTGTTGTTGTTTACTCAGGCAGGTTCACGAAGTGTCAACATGAAAACAAACGTAGGCTCAGCTGCCACTCTGACTGAGGCCGTTAAATTCAGCGGTCACGAGGCCGGACCAAGTCTTCTGGTGAATTAGTTTCCTGCTAATGAATCAGAGGCTTCAGGTGCAGAGACATGTGCTGCTGCTCCTCCTTTATTGGGTCCAACAGATGAATTAGCTGAGC
>NW_023622487.1:0-1100 GCF_014905685.2 Nematolebias whitei | reverse complement strand
CCCGACCCGTCCTCACTGAGTGTTTGCTGTTGTTTTGTCTCTTCCTTCTTTCTGCTTCCTGTCGTCGTTAAAACCCACCTGAGCAGCCAATCAGGTACCAGGACCTTCACCACCCCCTTCCTCCTCCATTTTTGTTTTTAGCTGTTTGTCTCGTCCATCTGTTTGTCTCCTCATCTCGTTCTTCTCCTTCAGCGCTGAGCTTCCTGCATGTCAGAGCTGCAGCTTGGTTCTGCTTTAAGCTGCTCGTTTCGGCTGCAGCATGAGCCGAAATCAGACGTTTTCTGTTTCCAACCTTCGGCTGAATCTCTAAACCTGCCGAAGGTTCAAATGTTCCAGTCTGCTGGTAAAAGTGTTGCTTTCACTGTCATCAGAGACCAAAAGTGTTGCTTTCACTGTCATCAGAGACAAATCGTTTGTCTTTGGATCAGAGACAAACCAGTCCAAACCCAGGCAGGACCTCAGAACCTGACTGACGTGTTCCTGCTGTCCAAAAGACCAGTAAACGGTTTTAAACACTTTCAAAATAAAACAGGAAGTTGACCCGAGGTCATCTGAACCCCTCAGAGTTGGAAACATCTGTTGACAGATACTCTTGGGCAGTTCTGTGCAAAAATCCTGATCCACTCCTTGATTCTGTTTCTTCTAAGCAGCCAGACTTTGTGTAATCTGTTGAAGTGATCCAGATCAACGTTCTGAAAATAAACCAGAACAAAAAAACTTCTTGAACCAAGCCCCTCTCCCCAGAAGCTACAGTCCATCAGAACCAACACATTTCTTTGTATCGGCTGCAAAACACCCTTAAGAAAACCTTAGCTACAAGCAGAATTGGTATTAGCAGTTGTAGCGTATGTTAGCGTTATTTGCAGCAGTGTTAGCATTGATAGCATTAGCATTGTTTGTAGCCGTGTTAGCATTATTAGCATTAGCATTGTTTGTAGCCGTGTTAGCATTATTAGCATTATCATTGTTTGTAGCAGTGTTAGCATTTTAGCATTAGCGTTGTTTGTAGCAGTGTTAGCATTATTAGCATTAGCATTATTTGTAGCAGTGTTAGCATTATTAGCATTAGCATTGTTTGTAGCAGTGTTGGCATTATTAGC
>NW_023622486.1:695-4751 GCF_014905685.2 Nematolebias whitei | reverse complement strand
GGGTATACCCCGCCCCTCGCACAGTGATTGCTGGACATGGGCACCGGTGACCCCCGTGACCCAAAATGGAATAAACGGGTAAAGAAAATGGATGGATGGATGGATGGAAGCTTGCAAATGTGTCTGAGGTGATTTTTTCTATATTGCCAATGTGTCTGAAGGGATGTTTACAAGCTTGCCTATAAGCCTGAAAGGGATGTTTTCAAGCTTGCCACTATGTCTGAATTGATATTTTTAAGTTTGTCACTATTGTTGTGGCTAGAGTACCACGTCGTGTTCAAAACGGCTGAGGCGTCGCCCTTCGTATAAAAGATTTATTTGACACAACATGGGTTACAGATATTCAGAGACAAACAATTACATTAATAAGATATATGCATATAAATGGAGCATTAAGAACGAACCGTCGCCGTGTGCGCCTCCCGGAAATGCTCCGTGGGCGTGTGTCATTTCCGGCCTTTTATCCCCGTTTGAGAAGGCTAGCTTCCTGATTGGTTCAGCTTCTGTCGCTATGGTTACGACTCTTAGCCCGCCCCCTCAAGGACGTTAACGTCTATATTTCAGATAAGTTTTGGTACACCGAAATCGGCTTTTGTTTAAAGTTTAACTTGCTATTATACTTTTAGGGATACAAAATGATTCGTGTCTAAATTGTTTATACGTAATTATTAAAAACTATTAATTATTACCTACCTCATGGGTGTTAATTCAATATCTGTTGAAGGCCTGGTGATTCTGTTTTTTTAAGGCAGATTCATCTTATTTTCCTTGTCTGCGTTTAAACTGTTAACACTGTTTGTTTAACGTGATTATACCTTAGTGATACCAACTGATTAGAAATAAAGTTGTTTATTTCTAGGAATAATTATTAACTTAATTATTATCCAACTCATGTTTGTGTTTTTATTTGGATCATTTTTATATTTGTTTTAGTTTAGTTTCAGTTGGATTTTACTTAGTCAAACTATATTGTCTAAATTAAAGAGATGTGTTCTAGCTTTATGGCCTGATTTGATTGCTTGTAATCTATCAAATGTGAACTTGTAAAATTATCTTTAGCTACTATGAGATTATATTTAAAGGTCAACTAGTTAGAATTAGCAAACATTTTCTATAAACATAGTTCAACCCTGGAAGAAAGACACGCACACACTTTATATGACATGACATTTCAATGCTCGATAGGAATTATAAAAAGGTATAAAATATTAAATCCAACATTCCCTCTTTTGAACTCCCATATTCATGGGAGTTCACCCCTTTTATGGATTTGTCAATATGGAAGTGACGACCCAAACTTACTGCACTCTCCAGGGGTCCTGGACCAGAGAGTCAGAGTCAGAGTCAGAGTTTCTTTATTGTCATTCGCACCTCATGTGGTACATGTGGTGGAGCGAAATTATGTACACGGGGTCCCAGTTACATCCAACAATAAAATGTCTAAGAAAAACAGTAATAACATCTAAGATATGAACTAAGAAAAACATCAACTAAAAATACACTAAGCACTCATAACATAAAACATTGAACATCAGCACAAACATGAACATGAGTCTGTGAGCAGATGTGCACGCATGAACACATCAACATTGAAACAGATCAGCAGCAACATGAAACAGATCAGCAGCAACATGATATGGTTTTCAGTGATTATTCTAGTTAGAGATTCATGAGTCTAACAGCCTCAGGGTAGAAGCTGTTCCTCAGTCTAGTGGTTCTACACTTAATGCTCCTTAACCTCCTTCCTGAGGGGAGTGGGGCAAAAAGTGTGTGTGCTGGGTGAGTGGGGTCCTTCATGATGCAGGTGGCCCTCTTCCTGCATCTG
The DNA here is from genome assembly GCF_014905685.2 of Nematolebias whitei. Taxonomy (NCBI): domain Eukaryota; kingdom Metazoa; phylum Chordata; class Actinopteri; order Cyprinodontiformes; family Rivulidae; genus Nematolebias; species Nematolebias whitei. The sequence goes on along the minus strand of NW_023622486.1, from coordinate 2,926 downwards.
GAGGTGTAGATGTCTGTGATGGTGGGGAGACTGATTCCAACAGATTTCTGTGCAGCCTTCACCACTCTCTGCAAAGCTTTTCTTTCTGCAGCTGTGCAGCCTCCATGCCACACATTGATGCTCGAGCACAGGATGCTCTCCACTGCACACCTGTAGAAGGAGGTGAGGACTGAGCTTCCCAGACCAGCTCGCCTCAGCCGTCTGAGGAAGTAGAGTCTCTGATGAGCTTTCTTGATCAGGCTGGTGGTGTTGTTGCTCCAGCTGAGGTTGTCATTCATGTGTACACCCAAGTACTTGTAGCTGGAGACCACTTCCACCGCAGATCCTCTTATGTTCAGGGGGGTGTAGGTGTTTTTGTTCCTTCTGAAGTCCACAATCATCTCCTTTGTCTTCTTCACATTGATGTGAAGGTTATTCTCTCTGCACCAGCTCTCCAGGTGTTCCACCTCTTGCCTGTAGCTGGACTCATCATTGTTTGTGATGCATCCCACCACCGCTGTATCATCTGCAAACTTTACAATGTGACAGCCTGGATGGGTAGCTGCACAATCATATGTGAGCAGAGTAAACAGAAGGGGGCTCAACACACATCCCTGAGGAGAGCCAGTGCTGAGGGTTATGGTGGAGGAGGAGAGGTTGTGGATCCTCACTAACTGTGGTCTGTTTGTTAAAAAGTCTAGTACCCAGTTGCAGATGGAGGGGCTTAGTCCTAGTGTGGATAGTTTGTCCATCAGGGTTTGGGGGATCATGGTGTTGAAGGCGGATGTGAAGTCCACAAAGAGCATACGGACGTAAGATTTTTTCTGCTCCAGGTGGTTGAGCGCAGTGTGGACCACAGAGGAGATTGCATCCTCTGTTGATCGGTTCTCACGGTATGCGTACTGATGAGGGTCCTCGTTGATGTTGATGGTTGTTTTGATGTGAGTCATGACCAGTTTTTCGAAGCATTTAGCGACTATCGGGGTGAGGGCCACTGGCCGATAGTCATTCAGACCAGTCACTGTAGAGCTTTTTGGGACTGGGATGATGGTGGCAGTCTTCAGGCAGGTGGGAACTGTCTCCAGGGTAAGTGAGGTGTTAAAGATGTCTGCCAGCACCTCACAGAGCTGATCAGCACATTCCTTCAACACTTTTCCGGGGATGTTGTCTGGGCCAGTTGCTTTGTGCGGATTAATCCTCCTGAAGGTACTCCTTACTTCTGCTGAGGTCACGCTGAGATGCTCTTCATCCGGTGGCGAGGTGAGTCTGGTTCTGGGTGGTCTGTTCGGGTCTTCAAAGCGTGCATAGAACTTGTTGAGGGCATCAGGCAGAGATGGGTCTTTGGGGCATTGTTCACTCCTTCCTTTATAATCTGTTATGCACTTAATGCCCCTCCACATGCTCCGAGGGTCTTGTGAGATGAATTGACCCTCGATCCTCTTTGCATATGTGGCCTTGGCCCTCTTAATACCAGCAACCATCTCTTTTCTTGTCCTACTCAGCTCCTCTGAATTTCCAGACCTGAAGGCAGTGTTCCTGGCTTCCAGCAGGGTACGCACCTCTGCATTCAGCCAAGGTTTTCTGTTTGGGTAGCTTTTAACATTTCTGATAGTGGAGACTGTGTCAGTACATGTACTAATGTAACCCAGTACTGAGGATGTGTATTGGTCAAGATAAAGCGAACCTCCATTTTCAGCAGCTTCTCTGAAAACCTGCCAGTCTGTTCGATCAAAACAATCTCTCAGTATGGGTCCACTGTCCTGGCTCTAACATTTAACTTTCTTTTGTACAGGTCTGGAGCGTCTCAGCGGGGGCATGTAAGCAGGAGCCAGGAAGATTGAGATGTGGTCTGACAGTCCTAGGTGGGGGCGGGGTTCGGCTTTGTATGCATTTTTTACGTTCGTGTAAACACAGTCCAGCGTGCGGTCTCCACGTGTCGGAATCGTCACATGCTGATTAAAGCTTGGGAGACAGTCCTTTAGATTCACGTGGTTAAAGTCTCCGGCTACCACGTACAGAGCCTCGGGGTGTTTGTTCTGCAGCGAGCTGATGATATCATGTAGCTCCTGTAGTGATTCATTAGCATTAGCGTCCGGAGGAATGTAAACAACTGTGATAAAAGTCACTGTGAACTCTCGGGGTAGATAATGTGGCCGGCATTTCACTGTTATTTGCTCCAAAGCCTTCGAGCATGAGCTATTTACAACAGTACAGTTCGTGGACCAACTTTTACTCACGTAAATGCACACTCC
>NW_023622486.1:0-595 GCF_014905685.2 Nematolebias whitei | reverse complement strand
CCCCCCCCCCCCCCCCCGTGATTTCCCCGTTAGCTCGCTGCAGCGGTCCGCTCGAAATAAAAGTCTGTCATCCAGCTGGAAGACTGAGTCCGGCGTTTCACTTGTAATCCACGTTTCCGTGAGGCAAAGCACTGCACACTTCTTCATCTCTTCTGAGGCGCCCGCTCTCAGACGAAGTAAATCTACCTTGTTGTCCAACGAGCGGACATTCGACAGAAAGAGAGACGGCATGGGGAGTTTACCGGCTTTAGCGTTAGCTCGTAGCCTCACCATAACCCCCGCCCGGCATCCTCTCCTCTTAAGCCGGGAGCAGCGCTTCCTCTTCTGCCCGCTGGAACGCCTCTGCTGCAGCTTCCAGGTAGATGACTTTAAGATCTGCATTCTGCCGAGCGTAGCTTTGAGTTTGTTGCTGATTTCTGCTATATTTCGTGGCAAATCCGCTCCTATTCTCATCAGTTCGGTTCGGCTATAGTTCACACGCATAAATCGCGCAGAGTCAGGCACAGAGTCAATATCAAAACTTCTAAAAACTGGGATGGTACCAGGAGCCTGTGAAGCTGCAACTGCTCTGAGCGCGGCCATCTTGGATTTTTTT
>NW_023622485.1:0-4753 GCF_014905685.2 Nematolebias whitei | reverse complement strand
TTGATGTTCCACTTCCACTGCTCTCCTAGGCTCCGAGACCTCGATCTTCCACTTCCACCGTTCTCCCAATCTCCGAGACCTACATCTTCCACTTCTACTTCTCTACCCCAGCTCTGAAACCTCAATCTTTAATTTCCACTGCCTCCCAACTCGAAAACCTTGATCTTCCACTTCCAATGCTTTCAGAGTCTCCGAGAACCTTGCAGAGCTACGCTAGGCTCCGAGACATTGATCTTCCACTTCCACTGCACTCCCAGGCTCCGAGACCTCGATCTTCCACTTCCACTGCTCTCCCAGGCTCGATGACCTCAATCTTCCACTTCCACCGTTCTCCCAAGCTCCGAGACCTAGATCTTCCACTTCCACTTCTCTACCCCAGCTCTGAAACCTCAATCTTTAATTTCCACTGTCTCCCAACTCGAAAACTTTGATCTTCCACTTCCACTGCTTTCAGAGTCTCCGAGAACCTTGCAGAGCTACGTTAGTGTAGTGAGATTGGTCGGTTAGCTTCGGAGCTCCACTACACATTATAATATCTGGACTAGTTCAAGTACCTGATATTATACCTAATTTAAACGGATTCTCTCTTTTTCGAGCTACTTGACAGATATGACAGAGATACTGTGTGGAAGATGGTTTAATCAGTGACGTGAGACGTTAATTTTCTTTGACCCATCAAAATGAATGTGGTCATTTATTAACAGAATCAAAATTTAACATCAAACATTGTACACGTGATTATTCTGATTGAACGCAATAACACAGCTTAATTAATGAGCTTTACAATGAGAACCATACGGCCATGATATCTCACTTGCAACTAATTACAACAGACATTTATGAAAATATCTGGATGATTTACTGGCAAGATAGAAGAGTTTTAAAGATGGGAAATGAAGGAGTTTAAATGGAGAGAAAAGATGTGTGAGGGAAAATGTGTCGACGAAGAACGGCACACTCCATTCGAACCCAGCTCTACCTCGGTACACTCGGTAGTGGAAATCGAATCTTTACCTGGCAGAAGATATCTCAGCGTCGGTGTAGAGTTCTCTTTCAACGTTACCATTTCAGCGTCTCCGTAGGATAGCAGAGAACCGTCCGGAGTAGTGACAGTACTTCGTTCAACAGCACGCTCACCTCTCAGGTGGACTCACATGAGCTGTGAGTCCGTCAGAGATTCCACTCAGATGTGGAAGATTCCATAATCCCCACGAGACTCGGAAGAACTTCGGATCATGTCTGGAACTTCTTGTTCTCTCCAGCAACTTTTCTGTTCGGTTTTGCTCTCCGAACTTGTTCTCCTCTGGAACTTGTTCTCTGTGGAACTTGTTCTGCTCGGAACTTTGATCTACGTAGTTCCCGTTGTTCTGCCTGTAACTAGGAAGTGTCGACCCTTTTAAAGAGGTCACTTCCGGTTCCTTCTGGGAACTTCCTGATTGGTTGAACGAACCAACCAGGGTGTGGTTTTAGTGACGTAAGAGGTTACGTCAAGTCAGAAAAACAGCAAAGATGTTTTAGGAACAAACAGAGAAATGTTTTGAAGAGCAGAGACATTTAGGAGCCAGTCTCCTTCTATCTGTCTGATAGAGATAAACATGACATTTCGTTCCGATAAACATGTTTTTGACCGTTTCTTCACTTTTGACCGACTTCACAACTTCTCATTTCAGACAGAAGATAAAAAAATGCATAATTACTTGTAACAGGCATTTTAACTTGATTTCTACTTTGAATGAGGATTAAAAATCATTTATACTGTTTCACAGTTGATTTAAAATGAGTAGTTCACTTCAACATTTAAAATGGTTTGAACTAAACACACTTTTGATTATCAAGACATTTGTAAAATAGTAATATAATATGAAAGAGAGTGTTCTTTCAATTGATCCGTGCAGGACACACTTAGAAAGTATCTGGATGAGCTTAATTTGTGTTTCTGGACTCAAATCAATGAAATAACAGTTCTTGTTCCAGGAAGGCCCTCAGGGCCAGGTTTTTGACCTGAGGCTTAGTTCACTACATTAGGCTCCGAGACATTGATCTTCCACTTCCACTGCACTCCCAGGATCAGAGACCTTGATTTTCCACTTCCACTGCTCCTCCAGGATCCAAGACCTCGTTCTTCCACTTCCACTGATAGTCCAGGCTCCGAGACATGGATCTTCCACTTCCACTGCTCCTCCATGCCCCCAAGACATGGATCTTCCACTTCCACTGCTCTCCCAGGTTCAGAGACCTCGATGATCCACTTTCACTGCTTTCCCAGGCTTCCGAGACCTCAAGCTTGCACTTTCACTGCTCTCTCAGGCTCAGAGACCACAATCTTCCACTTCCACATCTCTCCCAGGCTCCGAGACCTCAATCTTCCACTTCTACTTCTCTCCCAGGCTCCGAGACCTCTATCTTCTATTGCTCTCCCAGGCTCCGAGACATTGATCTTCAACTACTCTTCCAGGCTTCAAGACCTCTATCTCCCACTGCTCTCCCAGGCTCCGAGACCCTTCCAAGGCTCCTCTAGGCTCCGAGACCTCAATCTTCCACTTCAACTGCTCCTCTTGGCTCTGAGAAGCTTCCACTGCTCTCCCAGGTTCCGAGACCTCGATGTTCTACTTCCACTGCTCTTACCAGTCTCCGAGACCTCCATCTTCCATTACAACTGCACACACAGGCTCTGAGACCTCAAGCTTCCACTTCCACTGATCTCCCAGGGTCAGATACCTTGATCTTTCACTTCCCATGCTCTCCCAGGCTCCGAGACCTCGATATTCAACTTCAACTGCTCTCCCAGGCTCAGAGAACTCTAGCATCCACTTCCACTGCTCTCCCAGGCTCTGAGACCTTGAGCTTCCACTTACATTGCTCTCCCAGGGTCAGAGACCTTGATCTATCACTTCCACTGCTCTCCCAGTCTACAAGATCTCGATCTTCCATTGCTCTCCCAGGCTCTGGGACATTGGTCTTCCACTGCTCTCCCAGGCTTCTATACCTCGATATTCCACTGCTCTCCCAGGCTCCGAGACCCTTCCAAGGCTCCTCAAGGCTCCTCAAGACTCCAAGATTTCAATCTTCCACTTCCTCTGCTCCTCTAGGCTCCGAGACCTCGATCTTACACTTCAACTGCTCCTCTAGGCTCTCAGACGCTTCCACTGCTCTCTCATGTTCCGAGACCTCAATCTTCTACTTCCACTGCTCTTGCCACTCCGTGAGAAGTCGATCTTCCATTCCAACAGTTCACACAGGCTCTGAGACCTTGATCTTCCACTTCCACTGCTCTCCCTGGCTTGGTGACCTCGATCTTCGACTTCCACTGATCTCCCAGGCTCCGAGACGTAGATTTTCCTGTTCTACCGCTCTCTCAGGCTCCGTGACCTCGATCTTTCATTTCCACTGCTCTCCCAGGCTCTGAGACCTCGAGCTTCAACTTACACTGCTCTCCCAGGGTCAGAGACCTTGATCTTTCACTTCCACTGCTCTCCCAAGCTCCGAGACCTCGATCTTCCACTTAAACTGCACTCTCAGGATCAGAGACCTTGATCTGTCACTTCCACTGCTCTCCCAGAATCCGAGACCTCGATCTTTCACTTCCAATGCTCTCCCAGTCTCCGAGACCGCCATCTTGCACTGATCTTCCAGGCTCCGAGAACTTGATCTTCTACTGCACTCCCAGGCTTTGAGACATTGATCATCCACTTCCACTGCTCTCCGTGGCTCCGAGACCCTTCCACGGCTCTTCCAGGCTCAGATATCTTGATGTTCCACTTCCACTGCTCTCCTAGGCTCCGAGACCTCGATCTTCCACTTCCACCGTTCTCCCAATCTCCGAGACCTACATCTTCCACTTCTACTTCTCTACCCCAGCTCTGAAACCTCAATCTTTAATTTCCACTGCCTCCCAACTCGAAAACCTTGATCTTCCACTTCCAATGCTTTCAGAGTCTCCGAGAACCTTGCAGAGCTACGCTAGGCTCCGAGACATTGATCTTCCACTTCCACTGCACTCCCAGGCTCCGAGACCTCGATCTTCCACTTCCACTGCTCTCCCAGGCTCGATGACCTCAATCTTCCACTTCCACCGTTCTCCCAAGCTCCGAGACCTAGATCTTCCACTTCCACTTCTCTACCCCAGCTCTGAAACCTCAATCTTTAATTTCCACTGTCTCCCAACTCGAAAACTTTGATCTTCCACTTCCACTGCTTTCAGAGTCTCCGAGAACCTTGCAGAGCTACGTTAGTGTAGTGAGATTGGTCGGTTAGCTTCGGAGCTCCACTACACATTATAATATCTGGACTAGTTCAAGTACCTGATATTATACCTAATTTAAACGGATTCTCTCTTTTTCGAGCTACTTGACAGATATGACAGAGATACTGTGTGGAAGATGGTTTAATCAGTGACGTGAGACGTTAATTTTCTTTGACCCATCAAAATGAATGTGGTCATTTATTAACAGAATCAAAATTTAACATCAAACATTGTACACGTGATTATTCTGATTGAACGCAATAACACAGCTTAATTAATGAGCTTTACAATGAGAACCATACGGCCATGATATCTCACTTGCAACTAATTACAACAGACATTTATGAAAATATCTGGATGATTTACTGGCAAGATAGAAGAGTTTTAAAGATGGGAAATGAAGGAGTTTAAATGGAGAGAAAAGATGTGTGAGGGAAAATGTGTCGACGAAGAACGGCACACTCCATTCGAACCCAGCTCTACCTCGGTACACTCGGTAGTGGAAATCGA
>NW_023622484.1:0-4754 GCF_014905685.2 Nematolebias whitei | reverse complement strand
TTAGCGGCCATCTTGGAGGAGGAGCTGCAGGCAGTGGTACTCTTACAGTACCCCCCCCCCTCAAGAATCGCCTCCAGGCGACCTGAGACGCTTGTCGGGATGATCCCTAAAGAAGGAGGTGATGAGGCTGGGGTCGAGGATGAAGGATCGGGGGATCCATGACCTCTCCTCAGGACCGTACCCCTCCCAATCGACGAGGTACTGGAATCCTCGGCCCCTGCGTCGCACGTCGCGGATGGATCGGACCGTGAACGCAGGGTGGTTGTCAATCAGGCGGGGTGGAGGAGGGAGGTCAGAGGGAGGACACAGAGGGCTGGTGAGGACTGGCTTGACCTGGGACACATGGAAGGTCGGGTGGATCCTCATGGTCCTAGGGAGCTGCAGCCTCACCGCAGAGGGGCCGATGAGCTGGGTGATGGGGAATGGGCCGATGAAGTGTGGAGCCATCTTTCGGGGGGTGTCCTTGAGAGGAATGTCCCGGGTGGACAGCCACACTTCTTGGCCCACCTGGTAGAGAGGGGCCGAGGAACGTTGACGGTCAGCGGCTTTCTTCATCTGGGCAGCCGTGCGGAGGAGTGCGGACCGCACCTGGCGCCAGACCCTGCGGCACCGTCGGAAATGATGCTGCACGGAGGGCACCGCGCAGTCCACCTCTTGGCCGGGGAACAGAGGAGGCAGGTAGCCTAAGGAGGCTTCGAAAGGAGACAGGCCGGTGGCGGTGGAGCGATGGGTGTTGTGGGCGTACTCAACCCAAGCCAAATGGTGACTCCAGGCTGACGGGTCCTTCTCTGCCATGCAGCGCAGGATGGATTCCAGTTCTTGGTTGGCCCGTTCAGCCTGGCCATTCGACTGTGGGTGGTAGCCCGAGGTGAGACTGGTGGTGGCTCCCAATGTCCTGCAAAAAGAGCGCCAAACCTGGGACACGAACTGTGGTCCACGGTCTGACACGATGTCCGAGGGGATACCGTGCAGTCGAACCACGTGCTGCATCAGCAGGTGCGCCGTCTCCATTGCAGAGGGGAGCTTGGACAGAGGAATGAAGTGGACCGCTTTGGAAAAGTGATCGATTATGGTTAGAATGACTGTGTTACCTTCAGAGGGTGGGAGTCCGGTAACAAAGTCCATCGAGACGTGGGACCACGGACGGCTCGGGGTGGGCAGAGGTTGCAGGAGGCCGGAGGGGGGTTGGGTGCCCGTTTTATTGCGGGCGCACGTGGGACAGGCAGCAACGAACTCTCGAATATCCGCAGACATGGCTGGCCACCAGAAATGAGTCCTGGCCAGGGAGATCATGCGGGTGGAACCTGGATGACATGAGAGTTTGACATTGTGAATCCAGTGTAGTACCTTTGGGCGTAGAGCAGTAGGCACGAACAAGGTTCCAGGGGGGCCACCACCAGGGTCCGGTTCCACCTTCCAGGCCTCCCGGATCTCCTCTTCGATGGGCCACGTGAGGGCCCCAACGATGCAGGTGGAGGGAAGGATGGTTTCCTCGGTCTCCGTGTTGTCAGGGGGGGCGAACTGGCGAGACAGTGCGTCCGGCTTGACGTTCTTGGAGCCGGGCCTAAAGGTAAGAACGTAGTTGAACCTGGTAAAAAACAGTGACCAACGTGCCTGGCGGGGGTTCAGGCGTTTAGCGTCCCGCAGATAAGTTAAGTTTTTATGGTCAGTCCAAATCAAAAACGGGGTCTCCGTGCCCTCCAGCCAGTGCCGCCATTCCTCCAATGCCAGCTTAACTGCCAAGAGTTCACGGTTTCCCACGTCGTAGTTTCGCTCTGCTTGGGATAAGCGTTTAGAAAAGAAAGCGCAGGGATGGACCTTGTTGTCCTCCAAGGATCGTTGAGACAGCACCGCCCCTACCCCAGTATCTGAAGCGTCAACCTCCAAGATAAACTGTCTGCGTGGATCAGGGTGAGAGAGGATGGGTGCAGACGAAAATAAAGTCTTTAATCTTAAGAAAGCAGTTTCAGCCTCAGGTGACCAGATAAATGGTCTGGAGGTGGAGGTGAGCTGAGAAAGAGGGGCAGCCACTCGACTATAATTTTTAATAAAGCATCTATAAAAGTTTGCGAAGCCCAGGAAGCGTTGCAATTGTTTCCTGGACTCGGGTCTAGGCCACTCGACCACAGCTTTAGTCTTTTCTGGGTCGGTCCTGCAGTGGCCCTCCCCAAAAATGAAACCAAGGAAGGGAACCAAGGAGACATTAAATTGGCACTTCTCGGCCTTAACAAATAACTGGTTCTCCAGTAACCTCTGGAGAACCCTCCTTACCTGTTCCACATGCAGAGCGGGGTCACGGGAAAAAATAAGGATATCGTCCAAATAAACAAACACAAAATCGCCGATGAAGTCGCGCAAAACGTCGTTTACCAGGGCCTGAAAAACCGCGGGGGCATTTGTTAAACCAAAAGGCATAACTAAATATTCAAAATGGCCGAGGGGTGTTTTAAATGCTGTTTTCCACTCGTCGCCCTCTCTTATGCGAACGAGGTGGTAGGCATTTCTTAAATCTAATTTGGTAAAAACAGTGGCGGATTGCAACTGTTCATGTAGGGAATTGATTAAAGGGAGTGGATACTTGTTTTTTACAGTGATGTTGTTCAAAGCGCGATAGTCGATGCAGGTACGTAAAGTCTTATCTTTCTTTGAAACAAAAAAGAAACCTGCATCGACGGGAGACGTGGAGGGACGAATAATACCAGAGTCGAGGGACTCGTTGATATATTCCTTCATAGAGTCCCTCTCAGGACCCGAGAGATTATAAAGTCGACTAGACGGCAAGGGGGCGCCAGGGAGTAAATCAATGGCACAGTCGTAGGGACGGTGAGGAGGGAGTGATAAGGCTCTCTGTTTGCTAAACGCCGCCGCAAGGTCGTGGTAGGCAGAGGGAACAGCGGAGAGATCTACTTTCTCACTAGGAGAAGTGACCACTGGCTGCCCGGCGATCGCTGAGCGCAGACAGTTTTTGAGGCACTTATTGCTCCACTTCTCAACTCGCCCCAGCTCCCAATTAATGTCTGGGTTGTGCGCCTTTAGCCAAGGGAAGCCTAAAATTATCTGAGAAACGGAGGAGTCGAATACAAAAAAGTCAGTCATCTCGTGGTGGTTGCCAGAGATGATAACATGAAGCTCGATAGTTTTTTGTTGGACGAGCGCCAACGTTTTACCAGTTACGCCCGAAACAGAAATAGGAGGAATCTCGCGAGTGGGAAAAGAATATTTGGCAACCAGGTCCGAACTGATAAGATTTTGTTCGGCGCCCGAGTCAACCAAGGCCAATAAGGAAACACGAGAATTATTTATTTGAATAACTGTGGGCAAGAAGAGTTTAAATGGGGAGGTAAGAGCTGAGTTACCCACCAGTATCTCCCGCTTTACTGGTGGGCTCGCTCGTTTCCCCGAAACGGGCAGAGAGGTAAATAATGACCGGGGTTGCCACAGTACATGCAGAGGTTAGCGTTTCTACGGCGCTCTCGCTCTTCAAACGTCAACTGTGTTCGCCCGATCTGCATGGGTTCTGGCTCAGGAGGCACGAGAAAATTGTTCTGAGGAGACAAACAAGAAGAATTAATACCCGGGGGCGTCTTCAAAAGATGATTTTCTTCCGAAGTTTTAAAATAACGAGGTTCACCTGAAGGGGCCGCGAACCCAGAAGTGGAAGGTTTCTGGGAGTTGTAGTCCCGTTCTCGCTTCCGCTCCCGGAAACGGTCATCAATGGAAATGGCCAAATCGATTAGTTGGTCAAACCCCTCCGGTTCGTCTCGTGCAGCGATTTGGTCTTTTATCTGGTCAGAGAGAGAGTTTAAGAACGCACCTTGGAGAGCGAGTTCGTCCCACCTCGTTTGAGCCGCCAGGATCCGGAACTCCAGGGCGTACTCAGAAACAGGACGGCGGCCTTGACGTAATCCCAGGAGACGTTTTACTGCGTTTGAAGCCTGCAGGGGGCGATCGAAGATCCGCCGAAACTCCTTGAGGAGTTGGGGGTAAGTAGCCGGGGGGTCCACGTGGGACTGCATGAAAGAAGTAGCCCAACGTAGGGCGTTACCTTTGAGAAGGTTAATAAAGTAAATAATTTTTGCAGAGTCTGTGCTGTAGAGAGACGGGGCTCCCTCGAAAACGAGTCTGCACTGCAGCAGAAAACCCCCACATTGGTCGGGATCTCCGGCGAACAGCTCAGACGGTTTGACAAGCAGCTGTGGAGAGGTTGCGACAGGCGTCTCACGAGGAACGCTGGGGACAGGCGTGTCGGTCGGATCTGGAGGAAGAGGAGGTAGAAGTTGTTGATTTAGGGAGTAAATCATACCTCCGAGTTCCTGCATGTTGGACTGGGCTGCACGTTGCTGGGTCAGAACCTGTTGCAACATGGTCTCCAGTCTGGAGATCCGTTCCACCTGTGAGATGGTGGTTGTCTGTTCGCTCCCGGTCTCATTCTGGGTCTGTTTTGGCTGGAGCATTTCTGTCGTAACCGAGGGGAACCCAGATTTGTATGAGACCCGGAACGAGACAGACTCAGGTGGAATACAAAAGAAACGGTGTTTATTTACAAGTGAAAAGACAACAGTTCTGGTACAGCTCCTCTGCAGCTCCTGGAGGAGGTAGAGGAGGACAGTCAGGACGAGGCAGAGTTCCAAATGGTTGAAAGATTGTTTTTCTGTGAATCTCTTACAGTTTGATCCAGAGGTGGGTTCCAATCCTCCGGGGAGCTCCAGAGAGAGAGTCCAGCGGCTGGCAGGGCAGGCACTGGCCGGATTAGA
>NW_023622483.1:0-4754 GCF_014905685.2 Nematolebias whitei | reverse complement strand
TCCATAGTCTCACAGCTCTTTGTATCTTGACCCACGCCTGTTTCCTCAACCACGCTTTTTGCCTGCCTCTTTTGTACCTCAGCCCTTCAGACCTTGTTAATGACCTTTGCACGTTTTTGGATTTCGCCTTCGCCTCTCCCTTTTGGTACTGTCGCCTTTTCGGATCCCGTTAATGAACTCTGCTCGTCCTCGACTACGCCTCTGGATTCTCCTTGGTCCCTGCAGCTCTGTGTCTCTGCTGAGCAGCCCCCGACAACAAGAAAGGTTAGTGTTTTTCCAGACCGTCTGTATTCAGATAACTGTTGTTATTCTGTCAAAACACTAACCTCTCCTCTGTATCGTTTTTGACACAGTTCCAGCTCTGGACCCGAATCATCAGAAGCTGTTTATTCATTCAATAAACATTTTAAAACCATTCTGAGTTTGTGTGTGGGATCCTCTGCCATCAGATCCCTGACAGATTGATCTGGCCAAATTATGGATCCTACACCGGGCTCAGAATGGCGCTCTGGTGTGGAAGGTGCCATCAATAAGTTAGAGTCCGGCATGAACAAAATCATAAACATGATTAAGACTCTTACTCCTCACTCTGATCCTCAGGACTCAAGTCATGTCGGCAGTCATGCACTTACTGGAACCACGAGCAAACCTCTCCGGGAACCACGTTTGACACCACCAGAACTGTTTTCAGGGGCACCGGACCAGTGCCGACCATTCTTAACGCAATGTGAAATTAATTTTCAGCTCCAGCCCTCAGCCTTCCCCTCTGAACGTGCGAAGGTGGCGTGTACCGTTTCCCTCCTGTCTGGAAAGGCTGTCTTGGGGAACATTTGAATGGCAAAAAGACTCAAGGTACTGCTACTCTTTTCTTGAATTCTCTAAAGAGCTGTGTAGAGTTTTTGACCCCATCCTCCCAGAAAGAGAGGCTGCTCGTAGACTGTTTACATTGAAGCCAGGTAAACGAAGAGTTACTGAGTATATTATTGATTTTCACGCTACGGCTGCTAGTAGCAAATGGAATGAAGAGGCTTTAACTGATTCTTTTTACCGAGGACTTAACGAGGAGATCAAGGACTACCTGGCAACCAAGCGATACCCAGACTCACTGAAGGACTTGGAGGATTTGGCGACAAGGGTGGATCTGCGCTTGATGGAGAGGTCTCGGGAACGAGCTGAAAGGGTCAGCAGAACTTCAAGACCCCTCGAGGAACCAAGAGAGGTGCCCAGACGACTTACCCTGGGACCTCCCTCTCCACCACATCCACCAGAAACATCACAAGAGGAGCCCATGCAGATTGGACGCAGCCGCCTCACCCCAGAGGAACGGGAGAGGAGACGTCAACATCGGTTGTGTTTCTACTGTGGCCAAAATACTCACAACATCTCCAACTGTCCGTTAAAAGACCAGACTCAGCAGAGAAGAGGAGGCTCCTGCTGAGTCAGACCCAGAACCTTGTAATCTCCTCACCCTTCACTTTTCCTGCTGAGCTGTCCGCTCCTGGTAAGACCTGCACCTCCACAAAAGTACTCATCGACTCAGGGGCTGATTCTGAGTTCATGGACCTTCAATTTGCCCGAGAGCTAGGAATAAAACTGTTAAAATCCCCCAGACCACTGTCCATTGTTGCCTTAGATGGTCACCCTCTTCAAGACTCTTCATTAATTTCTGAACCTGTGACATTAATCATAGGAGGTAATCACAAGGAGACTTTACAGTTTTTTATTATCAAATCTCCACATTCTCCTGTTGTCCTAGGGGCCACATGGCTTTCAAAACATAACCCACACATCAACTGGCAACGGAAGGAGATCGTGGGGTGGTCTGATAACTGCTTAGCATCTTGTCTTTTTGATGCGGTTATTCCCTCTGTGCCCAGGGACAATATTGAAGAGACCTACCCAGACCTTTCTAAGGTTCCCAAAGAATACCATGACCTAAAGGAGGTTTTTAATAAAGTCAAGGCCACCTCGTTACCACCCCACAGGTCTTACGACTGCCCTATTGACTTGGCCCCTGGGTCTACTCCCCCTAAAGGGGCCCTGTACGCCCTATCTACTCCTGAACAAGAAGCCATGCAGGAGTACATCAAGACCTCGCTTCAAGCCGGCATCATCAGACCCTCTACCTCCCCAGCAGGAGCTGGGTTCTTCTTTGTGGGGAAAAAGGACGGATCCTTAAGACCCTGCATAGACTATAGAGGGTTAAACAAGATAACCATAAAGAACAAATACCCTCTCCCTTTAATGTCATCTGCCTTTGACCTCATCCAAGGCGCTTCCGTCTTCACCAAACTTGACCTCCGTAATGCGTATCATCTGATACGCATCCGTGAGGGAGATGAGTGGAAGACGGCCTTCAACGCACCCAATGGTCACTACGAATATTTGGTCATGCTCTTTGGTTTGACCAACGCCCCAGCAGTGTTCCAGTCTCTGGTCAATGATGTCCTAAGGGACATGGTCAATCAGTTTGTTTTTGTTTACCTTGACGATATTTTAATTTTTTCCAAAGACTTAACATCACACAAAAAACACGTCAGATCTGTTCTCACCCAGTTACTACAAAATAATCTATTTGTCAAAGCTGAGAAATGCGATTTCCACCAGTCATCCACATCCTTTCTCGGTTTTAAGATTTCACCAAACTTGGTTGAAATGAGTCACGATAAGGTGTCTGCGGTACTAGATTGGCCAGTACCCAAGGATCGGAAACAGCTACAGAGATTCTTGGGGTTTGCCAACTTTTATCGTAGATTCATTAAAGACTATAGCCTCATTGCTAACCCCCTCCATGTTCTCACCTCTTCTAAAAAGAGGTTCCTATGGACTGAGGCAGCTAATGCAGCCTTTAATAAATTAAAGACTCTGTTTTCTACTGCCCCTGTTCTCCATACCCCCAACCCCGAGGTACCATTTATCTTAGAAGTAGACGCGTCTAGTGTGGGTGTGGGGGCAGTTCTCAGCCAACAAAACGAGGAAGGAATTATTCACCCCTGTGCTTTCTTCTCTAGAAGCCTATCACCAGCTGAACGGAACTACGACGTCGGGGAACGTGAACTGCTCGCCGTTAAGCTGGCGCTGGAGGAGTGGAGGCACTGGTTGGAGGGCGCCCAGTTCCAATTCCAGGTTTGGACCGACCATAAAAATCTCGAGTACCTTAAGTCGGCCAAACGCCTCAACCCTCGACAAGCCAGGTGGGCACTTTTCTTTTCTCGTTTCAACTTTGCACTCACCTATAGACCCGGTCACAAGAACACCAAACCTGATGCCCTCTCTCGCATCATGGAGGAGGATTCTTGTTCCTCGCCCCTTCCCACCGGGGAGTTTATCCTCCCGAACTCTGCCCGCCTGGCTGTCACTCAATTGGAACTGGACCTGCAACAGGCCAACCAGTTGCACCCTCCTCCAACCAACTGTCCCCCTGACCGATTATTTGTACCCCCTGATTTTATTCAAGAAGTCCTCAAGTTTTGCCACAGCTCCCGCCTAGTTTGTCACCCTGGTTTTTCTAAGACTGTCTCTTTAGTTCGTGCACAGTTCTGGTGGCCCACGCTAAACCAGGATGTGCGCTCTTTTGTTTTATCCTGCCCTGCCTGTTCCCAAGCAAAATCCTCACGTCGTCCCCCTTCTGGTTTCCTCCGTCCCCTTCCTATCCCGTCACGCCCATGGTCCCACATCAGCCTTGATTTCATCACTGGTCTTCCCTCCTCTGCTGGCAATACCGTCATTCTGACGGTCGTTGACCAGTTCTCCAAAATGGTCCACCTGGTCCCCCTTCCCAAGCTCCCCTCAGCCAAGGTCCTGGCTGGGATCACGTCACGTGAGGTTTTTCGCCCGCACGGTCTGCCAGTGGATATCGTTTCTGACAGAGGACCTCAGTTTATCTCTAAATTCTGGAGAGAGTTTTGCGGCCTCCTGGGGGTCTCCATTAGCCTCTCCTCTGGCTTTCATCCCCAGACGGATGGCCAGACGGAAAGGGCGAACCAGGAGGTCGAGGCAAAGCTGAGGATCCTCTGTCAGAAGGATCCCAGCCAGTGGTCCCCCAACCTGTCCTGGGTCGAACACGGCCTCAACACCGTCCCTTCATCTGCTACCGGTCTGTCCCCGTTTTATACTGTTTTTGGTTTTCAGCCCCCTCTTATCACCCTCCAGGAACGTGAAGCCCAAGTATCCTCTGCTCACCAGTCAGCCTTACGCTGCCAACGCATTTGGCGGAGAGCCAGACGAGCCCTCCTGGAGACCTCTGCAGCCTACGTTAAAGGGGCTAACCGGCGGAGGTCTCAACAACCCACTTATCAGGAGGGTCAAAGGGTATGGCTCTCCACCAGAGACCTCCCATTAAAAGTAGACTCACGCAAACTTGCTCCCCGTTTTATTGGCCCTTTCCCCATATCCAAAGTCATCAACCCAGTTTCTGTCCGCCTATCTCTACCCAAGTCCATGAGAATCCACCCATCTTTCCACGTATCCAAGATCAAGCCCTTCTTGCCCTCCCGTTTTCACCCCACCCCAGAAACCCCCCCACCCGCCCGGATCATCGATGGGGCACCCGCCTACACCGTACGTCGACTCCTCCGTTCCAGGAGATGGGGCCGAGGAGTCCACTATCTGGTCGACTGGGAGGGATACGGCCCAGAGGAACGCTCTTGGGTCCCCTCCCGTCACATCATCGACAAGTCCCTCGTCAAAGACTTCCATCGTCTCCACCCGGACCAACCTCGGGGCGCGTCAGGTGCCGCGCCTTAAGGGGGGGG
>NW_023622482.1:0-4755 GCF_014905685.2 Nematolebias whitei | reverse complement strand
AGGCTCGCTGTGTCTAGCACAGGAGGATCCTTTGTGGCTGGTTTGAGGGACCACAGCACCTTGTTGATGGTGTCCACATGGACACCTAACCTTACCAAAATGTCAGAGCCTATGTAGGATGCATGTGGTAAGTTTTGGATAACGAGAAACGGGTGAACCAGTTCTCGTTGGTTCCAGTTCAGTTTTAGGTTAATGACTCCTTCTGCGGTCATTACCTGTGAACTATTGGGAACTAATGGAAAGCGGAAAGCTTTTTTAATTAGTTCTAGACCAACGTGTTTGTGAACCAAGGTTTCATAGAAAGCTCGGTTAATTGCCGATTTATCTGTCCACAGAGACAGAACAGCATCGTTGGTGTGGGACCCTTGGATCTCTACACCCTTAACCACCAGTGGCAGGTAGTGTTTGGTGGACTCTGACTGCTCCAGCTCACAGAGGAGGCTGTCTTGTTGAGTCAGAGTTTGGACCTCTTGGGTTTCTTTGGTTTCACATGGTGTCAGAGGAGTACTCACCGGGCTCGTTTCCTCGGCTGAGGAGTCCTGTGCGCCTTCCGCGGTACCTGCTGTTGGGCAGTCTGTGTCACACTCCGGAGGCGTATCGATTGGCAGTGGCTTGCTCACTGTTGTCCACATTGTTTGATCACCATAATCTATAATCGCACCGAAGCGATTTATAAAATCCTGGCCAACCAAAAATGGGAATGAGTCAACATGGGTCACGTGTACCGGGTGGTACAGTGTCATATTGCCAATCTGCATGTGAACCATTGCTATAGCTGTCAGGGTTGTTTTCTTTTCTGAGAGACCCTGCATTTCTATAGCACATTCAGAGAGAGGTATTATCCTGTTAACACTGGCAGCGGCCGTCCTCAGCTCCTCGAACAGTTTAGCTGACATAACTGTTATGTCTGCCCCACCGTCCAAGAGTGCTTCGTGTGTGAGGACACCTTCGAGTGTTACTGACAGGTACGCCTTTTTGGCGACCCCCCTTCTGATAAAGTTACACAGAAACCTTTTGGGTTTTTTCTGACGCTTCTTCACGCGTTCAGCCTTATCTGTGTAATCTTGGTTTGTCTGAACCGTCAGCACAGCAGAAGCTGTTTCTGAGTGTTCAGCATGCGATGACTCGTCATCGTTCGTGTGTGTGTTTACCCCCCCCTCTTCCGACGAGGGGTTGTTTGAGGCAACAACAGCAATGTCTTGGTGTGTTCCACCGCCATCTGTTATGTTGTCATTCGCGCCCTCGGATGTAATAGGAATTACATTACTGCAAAGTGCTCCTGGTTGGGTTCCCGTGTCAGTGTGTTTCAAAGTTTCTAACAACCTGCGTAGTTTCTCTGTCTCTTCCGAGCTCAGAGGTGTAGGGCCTTGTTTCTGGAACTTTTGTGATTTTTTCGCCTCGGTTCGTTTCATCCGAGGTGGGGGACGGTCAGGTACGTCTCGCGGGGGTTCCTTTACGTACTGCCCCTGATGATATGGTTTCTCATATCGTTGCGTCCTGCGCTCACCCATTTTTCGATAATCACTGTCTTCCTCTGAAAGAGGAACCTTTTTGTCCCAGCGTGCACCTTCAGGACGCGGTTTGTTAGCTTGAACAGACTGTTTTCTCTCTTTCTTCTTAGGAAGAGGCGGCGAAGCACGTCGTCCTTCTAGTTCAAGAGGGAGGGGTTTAACCTTTACACTAGGAAACACTTCTATGGGCGTCTTAGCATGAGAACATGCTTCAAACACATTCACAGCACACTGCTTAATCTCACTGATGGATTTTTCTCTGAAATTTGCCATCATTTGTACTGATTTTTTAAAATCAGAGTGGAGATTTTTGCTGAAAACAAACTTAAAACCATCATCTTCTTCCATTCCGGTCTCATTTCTGTTACCAAAATAAGCTTGGAAGATTCTTTTGTAATAAACTTTTGGATGTTCAGTTTTACCCTGCGTGACCTTGTCTGCAGCTGGGAAACCAGCAGGTCCCGTGCAGGGGTCGTACTCTCTGATCAAAGCTTCACACAGAAGGTTGTAATCCCTCTTCGTTGCATCTGGTAGACGCTCGATGAAGGTGAACACCTCTCTGTCCGAAGTGAGCCGTATCAGACTGATCTTATCCTCTGTCGTAGCATTAGGATAAGATCTCAATCTGAACTCCAGATCTTTGAGATACGCTTTTGTTCTAGCTGACCCCATGGGTCCGGGAACAAAACGTTGTACATATTTTGAGATTTTCTGCAAATCATCCATTGAAGGAGACTGTATCAACGGTCTAACTTGTGTGACTGGTGGTGCAGACTGGTCAAGGCCTGCCCCTACCGCCCATGGTGGGGGTGGGGGTGGCTGATAAGGGTTGGTAGGAGGAGGTGCATATTGGTGCAGGTCTGTCCCCACCCTCCGAGATGGGGGTGGAGAGGACTGCATGGTGTCAGGAGGAGGAGGTGCAAGTGGGTGCAGACCCGTCCTTATCCCCCGGGTTGGGGGTGTTGAAACGGGGCTAAGGTGAGGAGGTGCAACAGCACCTGTCTGGGGTGGTTGTAGCTGACCCTGTTCGTTTCCGAGTCTCAAACCAGCTAGCTCCATGTCAGAAATCAGGTTTGTAGCTGTAGCAAGCCTCTCCTCACAAGCCGTTAGGCGCTCATGTGTTGACTGATGTTCACTTTGTAATTTCAGCCAATTTCTGAGTATTATCTCCTTGTCTGCTTTGCAATCGTCCCGTTCCTTTAATGCCACCTGCAACTGTGCTTGTAACATATTGTTATCTGCACACGCGGCTTCGTACATCTGCTCCTTAGCCCTAATCCTCTCCTCATATGATTGAGCCTGTTCTGACAGCTCAGTCTTTGAGAGGTCCCTATCAGTCTGAATTTGTTGTTTCAGCAACTCAGATGCATTTAACAATTCGTCACACCTCTCCTTTTCAGACTCATATCCGTGGAACAGCAAGGTATTTCATGCAACTAGACGGTCCAGTTCCGCCTTCAGAAGCAGAGCCATTTTTGCCAACCGTTCACGGCTGGATTTTGTGTCCTCCTTCACTTTAGCTGCTTTTGACAACGTCTGCAGCTCCTCATATCTTTGATCGTCATCAAGGTCTAGCAATTTCTCTAATTGGTTACCAACAATTGAATTTGTTAAAATGTGTAACGCTGTCTGGACAGCATCTCCGGATTGTAAGGGGTCAGTGTTTTCATCTTCATCCGCCATTGTCTGCTATTTAGAAATTAAATAGGAGACGTAAATGTTTAGGTGGTAAAATTAAATCAGAAGAGTTTCTCTCTACTGATGCATTTACTCTTAATTTTTGAGTTTAACAATTAAACGTGCGTTATCTTTTTAGCGACCGAGTAAACTTTCAGCTCTTATGATTATCTGTCTCTGTTTCTACCAACAGTTCTCATTTTTTCATTTTGCACCTGCTTTAGGATTTATCAGTGAATGAAAAAATTCTTAGTAAACGCCTCGCCGGGCGTAAATACTTTACTGACTTTTAATGGTAAGATAACAAAACAGTATAATGCAGCTCGAGGAAGTTTGTAAACCTCAAAGTTCGTCTTACAGAAAGAAAACGTTTAATTTCACTCAAAATACCTAAAAACGAAGTGAAACCTGTGATCCCACGTCTTCTCCACAAGATGTCAGTACAACATCAACAATTTAACTCCGACACTGTTTGTGTTGTCCACTAGGGGAGCTATAACTTCCTGTGGCGTTCGGTTGACATCCTGTTGTTAGCCGCTTAGCTTAAAGTTAGCTTCGGCTAAACTCGGTTAAAATCAACGATTCTGAACGAATTTTTTACACAAACGTGGCAAAACTTTTGCAATCAGACTTCATAGCATGAAACATGAGTTTATGGGACAATGTTGCAGCTTTATTTAGTGATTTTAAGCACGGCAGAGCTCATTTCCGACATGGGGGAGTGACGTGACACGTCATTCATCCAGTCGTTAGCTGTCAGCTACAAATTAGCATCGCTAGCGTTGTTTAAAAACATCATCTAATGACGAATTTTAAACTCTAACGTGGCAAAATTACAGCGAGTATGCTTCTAAGCACCTAAACAGCGTGTCAAAATCACTTTAAAGCGCTTTTTTAGCTTTAAAAAGCAGATTTTATTTCCCTATGAAAACGAATTTCGTTTCTGGGTGGCGTGATTGACACGTCCCTCATCCAATGAGAACGTTACACACGGTCTTTTTCAACCAATGACGCAGCGTTAAAGCAACCAGCATGCTAGATTCACGTGAACTAAAATTCGTCAACTTTTCGTCTTTTAAACTGTCAAAATGCACTTTTTCTGTTAAAAATGTAACGAATCAACTCCCTGAGCTGCACGGAGACGGCGCTCCGTGACAAAACGTCTTTCTAGCTATTTAAACAACTCGTCCGAATTTTCCAGAACCGAGCCTCCCGTCCGTTTGGACCTCAGTTTAAACAGAACGCAGCGTTTTGCACAGCTCATCAGCTCTTAGTCACACGTAACAGGCGTACAATTTCAGCTTTCATAAAGACTTATGACACAATTTCAGCTTTCTGTGAGCTTCCTGAGCATCACAGCCCAACACTTAGAACATGCAACGTTTCGCTTCAGCGGCGCAGCATGAGCTGCGGTTCAGCACAGCTGACAAACTGTCACTTTTTAACATACATGCCAACACGTAAAATCAATGTTTACACGGTTACAGTCCATTTATGAGCACGTAAACGGGCCACCAATTTGTAGATGAACAGATGCTCAGATATATTCATCATTTAACACGGATTC
>NW_023622481.1:0-4755 GCF_014905685.2 Nematolebias whitei | reverse complement strand
CCCGGCCGCCCCCCTGAACGATGGTCCCGTGCTGGACGGCCTCCCGGTCGCCCACCTGAACGATGGTCCCGTGCTGGACGGCCTCCCGGTCGCCCACCTGACCTGCTCTGAGCCAGTGGCTGGTCTCCGGCCATCTAGACATTTTATGTTTCCCTACTTAGTTTAGTTCCTGGGCCTTGTCCTGTTTTTGTTTTGGTCCTTGTGTGTCTTTGTTCGGGCCCACCACCCTTGCAGTTCCTCCCTCCGCCCGCCCTAGTCTTTTGGGAGGGGGCTTCTTGGGGACACCAGGGGGCGTCCTTGAGGGGTGGTACTGTCAGGATGGCACCATCTAGTGGGCCTTCCCCCTGTCTGTTCTCCCTTGTGTCTGAATTGATTGTTTTGATTATCGTCACCTGTGTCATGTCCTGGTTGTGTGTATATAAAGTCTGTCTGTCAGTTCTGTCATTGTCGGTTCGTCGTTGGGTATGTCCTGTCTTGTCCTGCCTGAGTGATCGTGTTTCTAGAGGCCATGTAAGTTTTGCTGCCATGTCAGCCTTTTTGATTTATTATTATTATTATTAAAAGTATTTTTATTTCATACATTTGCCTCCTGAGTCCTGCCTGCGCAACTGGGTTCTTCTGTCCTGATCTGCCACGAAAAACCTGACACTTAAAAGAGGGAGGAGGTGCTTGGAGGTAGTACATCAACAGGGGTGATTGTGGCAGGAGGAGATCAGAACGCCATTTTCAGTCACTGAACATTGGGAGAGGAACTTCATAAAGGTAATGCATCGTTTAAACTAAAAAACAAAACCAGTAGGAGAGAGGCAGCGGAATTAGATAATACGAGCACGCAGTTGATTACACCACAGCTGTCTGATGCCAGACATAAACAGGGATAAGAGGGCAAGGTTAAAAAACAATTTTCTGTACAATCAGAGTTGACGGTGAGGAAGGAGGCAGTGACCTCTGGAACAGTTGATCTGTAGCAATGGTTTGAATCTCAAGGCCAGAGGGGACATCACGTGTACGAGCTGTAATTAACCAGGAGATGGAGTCAGAGTGAGTCAGCTGGAGGTAAGGTTGGAACATCTCACTGTGTGGGAAGAGGTAGATGTCAGACAGCCACAACAGATGGACAGCCACTCACTGAGCGGGCGAGGGACAGAGGTGAATTGATAACAAACGTATTGAACATACAGGCGAAGGTGAAGAGCTGCTGACAGAGAACTGGTGACATGATGCAGAGAAGGAAGGTAGATGGTTGAGGTGTCAAAGAGACCAAGTGGAAGAGCAGCAAGGCTCACAGCAGTCGTGATGGGTTCAAACTGGTTTATCAGGGTGTGGATAGAAAGAGAAATGGTGTAGGGGTGGTCTTGGAGGTAGTAAACAAACATTTGTCAAAATTTCTTCTTGGAAATGACAATAAAATCAGGTTTTAAATTCAACTAAAAAATGACAGAATAAAAAATAAGTAATAAACAAAATCCTTGACACTCGTAAAACAAAGGAAAAATTTTATTCTGGTCAAAGAAACTCTTAACTAAACTCAAATTGAAATGCTTAGGTCAAATAAATTGGAAACTAAACTCGAGTTGAAATACTTGGATTAAATTAATCAGTCTTAACTAAACTCAAATTGAAATACTTGGGTTAAATTAATCAGTCCACATGAGTTTATCACATATTGAAAATGTTTAGCGTTTAGGAGCTGTTTCCTTCTAAGAGCTGCCGGAACTAGGTTATTTATGGGACAACAACAATTCTAGTGGGTAAATGACATGACTTTAACTTTATGACTTGAGATTTCACACAGGTCCTAGGAGTGCAAAAGGACAACAGAGATGTGTACATGGTGAGTTTAAGAAGTTGTACTTTGTGAACAAAGGTGCATGTAGACGTTTTTGTGCAGTGACAATGGACTCTGTGATGTCTTGAAGGGTATACATAGTCTTAATTGATTTGAATTACAAGTATTTTGTTTGTGATACAGTGAAACAGCATAGTATGAGATGAAATGATTTGCAGAGTTGTTATATAACAAGAAGTGATTACATATTATCATGCTGCCTAAACCTTTACAAGGTCTAAATGGATAATGTGGACCTGAGAGTGGACTTCACTGTCAGGTGGTGAGTCAAAACACATATTCTACAAGATGGAAGACATTGTTTTGAATTAAATATTTTATGCAGTAGGGGTAAAGACTTAGATTGTGCAGTGTTTAATGGAAGTTTTCACTCTTATGTAAATGAGCGTTTAACACATCTGTTGTACAATCCAGGACACCGGAATGACTCCGTTGAAGGTAAACGCTGCAGTTCCAGAGTAGAACTTGCTAACAGATGATTAATGTGGATAACAGATGAATGTTGAATCAGATTTTAATAATTGGATTGTTTATTTTTCCTTCTCAGCGGCCTGAGAGGACAGACCTGTGGATTGGGAAGATGAGTCTGACTAGGCCCACAAAACACAGAAGTTAGCATTTAAATGCATACAGCATCCATCTGAGTTTTGATCAGGACTCTCTAGTGCTGGGTGCCGGATCGGATACCAGATGTGTTCAGGTGGGCGCTGAAGTTGGGTCGGTGAAACTGACCAATGAGACGGTTCAAAGAAGTTGTCAGTCAAGCACCACTGACACAACAACAAAGAACTTGTCAGCCAAGTAACGTGACTTCAAAGATCTAACAGTCCAACAGCGAACTGAATTAACTGTCCAGAGGGGGTCCTGGAGTTTGTCCACAGCGAGAATATCCAGTCAAGTCTTGCTGTATGTTGAGATATGAACTGCTGCACAAAGCTGAACTGGTCTCCAGACCGAGGGAGACAAACTGAAGACTGAAAGG
This sequence comes from Nematolebias whitei, assembly GCF_014905685.2. Classification (NCBI taxonomy): domain Eukaryota; kingdom Metazoa; phylum Chordata; class Actinopteri; order Cyprinodontiformes; family Rivulidae; genus Nematolebias; species Nematolebias whitei. The sequence continues at coordinate 1,924 of NW_023622481.1, read as the reverse complement.
CTGAAAGAAGAGCTGGTGGTCAATCTGTCCAAGGTCACTAACATCAACTGCAGCCTGACGGAGGTGTCAACCCCACATTTGGTCTGTGTTGGTCATCTAAGCGCCTTGGTGTCGTGATCAAAACTACAGTTGGCTTTGATAATAATCACTCACATAGACTCATTTTAAGACAGGTGCCAAAACAGGACACAGATAGTACTACTGTGGGGATGCTAGATGATTCGCCCTTCTCCAATTGCTCTGAGATGAAAATTGTTTTATTACCTCTAAACCTAATAGGACGATAGATAATGCTCCCCACCCCTGAGCAAAATATTGATTTTTAACTTTCCGTTTATACAGGTCAGGAAGTCTCATTCAAGAGAAACCTGTACCTGAGACCTGATTTGGATGAAGTTCACTAATGTTTTCTAAAATAATACTAAATGATTGTCTTTACCTTGAATGAGCTCATTTGGTGGGTCTGGTTTGATACAAGGGATGAAATTTATTTAATGGTTAACTCTTTGGAAAATTATATGAGAGCTTGGGTTATATTCGGATATTTTTTTGCAAACCCTGGATTGAATAACAGTAGGGGAAGATTTAAAACTACACCATATTTTATGTTTCTGAAACTAATACTCAGACTGGGGTGTTAGTATATTACGACCGGTAATACTTCAGATTTGAAACAGAAAACTGTTTCAAAGAGGGGGAAGGTGAAGGCTGCTCTTGGCAGGAAACAGTTCATACAATGATTAGATCATTACAAAATATACAAAAAATAACTTCTTAGGGTTTTATATTTTAAATGAACAGCAAAAAGCCAGTAGTGAGTCTGAAACGTTTAAAGGATCATTTAGGATAATCACATTGACATTTGAAAATGCACTTGTATATATCAGTTTAACAAAAGTATCTTTCTCTTTCTTTGTTGTAATGTGTACAGATTCCAGAAAAGGGGGACACCCCTAGCCTGAAGTGGAATTGAGCAAAGGTTAAGGGGAAATGGGGTGATTCGGTATTTTTAAACAACCACTGACTTGACTGACTGGACTGGACTTAAATAGTTTAATTGGGCTAATAAAAGGTTTCATGAACAAAGTATTTTAACCACATTTTTCTCTTTTTCTCTTTTTCTTCCTTGCTCTTTCTTCCCCTCTCTAGCACAGACAGGTACCTGGAGGGAAGATTAAAGTCCTCTTGTTTCCACAGTGTATGTCAGTTGTTTAAACTTTTAAGGTTATATTGTATTTTGATTGATGCTGTTGGCGCAAGCGATTTAATGAAGTTACTTCCACAGGCTCCAGGAGGAGGGAGGCCGGCATGGGGGATTGCTTATTGCAGTGTGTTGTTGTGCATTGTTGTTGTGTATGTTTAACTTTACTAATTGTAGGTAGACCTGTTGACTGCAAAGGCTTGGATGGGTGAATGAAAGACGAGACGAGAGAACACAGGTATCCCTGGAGAAGTCCAGTAGGTTCCTCATTTCAGTTTCAAGTGTATAGATGAATGTAAGAATAGCATTTTATTTCAGTTTTACAAGTTCTGTTTTATTATAATATTACAGGTAAGAGTACACACTATCAGTAGCAATAATGACCATCAGGGTGTCCCATAATTAAGAAACAGGTTTTACTCACTAGGAAGTAACCACAGTCATTTTTCCAGGCCCACAAATGGGTCATGGATCCCACAGATAAAATAAGCAAAAGGTCATGCAGGGTGTTTAACAATTCGCAAGCTTTGGTGTCCAGCTTTTCTCATCAGGAGGGAGAATCTCTGACCGAGGAGATTGACTACGGACCATCACACCGGACTGGGTCCTGCTGAAAAGAGGGACAGGACGCCACCAGGTGGTGGAGAGAACATCACACGCCATCGGTCTCCAGAATGAGAGTGACACCTGTTATGACCACAACCAGTGCGCCCCTGGAGAGGA
>NW_023622480.1:0-4756 GCF_014905685.2 Nematolebias whitei | reverse complement strand
TTTATCTTTGAGTTTTTTATCCTCAGCCTGTTTAATTCTGGCATCCGTTAACTGAAGTTTAAGAAGTTGTGCACGCATATTTTCTAATTCAGCTGCTTCCTTGTCTCCCTGCTTTTTCTCATACTTTAAACGATGTATCACGTGTTTCTCCCAACGGTCAGGAGATGCCGTGAGCAAATCAACATTTTTCTCTAACTCTTCTACAACTTCTTTCGGCAGAGAGTCAAGAACGGCTTTTCTAAAATACGGGCGTTGTTGTATGGCTTGCGCATGTACACCTGTCACCCTCTCCCAAGTGTCTTTACACTGTTCCATAAACTCCCACGGGTCTATAGTCTTATTCCTTTTAAATTCTGCTACCGCTACACCAACCGGTAATGGGTATAGTGTTCTTATGATAGGCGCAATATTCACAAACACGTCGCACAACGGAGTCTCATCTGGTAGTTCTAAGATCCTACAACGTCCCCGAGAAGTCACTAAAGTAGAGTACAGGTATGTCTGGACGGTTGCGTGGTTAGCACAGCGAGCAAAAATGGCGTTCAGATCCCCCACTGCCAGGGTCACACCTAAAGTGAGGGCATTAAACTTTTCCAGCCAGCGTCCTCCACCCCGAATCAGCGGTGGCAACTTCTCTGTTATCGACTCCAAATCACGTATATGAAATGGCTTATAATGTGACACCTCACCTGTCGCACCCTGAGTAGTCAGCAACGGAAGATGATTAGCCACAGTAAAACCTCTCTCCATATCTGATACTGCTTCCACCTCCCCATGACCCTGAGCAGACGTGACCTCTGGCTGACCTGGACCAACATAAGCCCATCTGTCTGGTTTTCTCCTCACCCTGCTCAAAGCTGTCCCCCGTGTGTGCACCCCCTCGTCTTCCTCTACTAATCCTGTCAAAGAACCCTCAATAAACAGTGTGGTACGTTTATCCCTAGGGCTATTTGCTCGCGTACTCTCCATCCGCTGTGGAGTCTTACTGCGGTGTGTCCCACTCGGACCCGGAACCTCAGTCCACATGTCTTCCCTCACACAGTCACATGAACTACTCTTCCACCGAGCCTTTCTGCCTTCCTCCTCCTCACAGTCAGACAACTCATTAAGAAACCGCTGTCGTCTTTGTGCAGTCATTCTGCTACCAATTCCCCCTAAGTCAGTATCCAGAGTACCACCTTCGTCAGAATCAGTCTCCTCAAATGTCAGTCTGCCCTTATGAACCTGCAACACCGGATAATTCCCAGCAGGTGGCGCTGTCGGCAATGTCACGTCAGTCCCAGCAGGTGGTGCTGTCAGCAACGCCCTGTCAGTTCCAGCAGGTGGTGCTGTCTGCAACGTCACGTCAGTCACATAGGGTGGTGGTTCACACTTTCCTGTCTCACCCAAGTTTTGTACACTCTGACACAATAAAGCTAATTGTTTATACAACCCTTGGATATTGCCACGCTTTCCTAATTTCTTTTGAAGTCTCTGACATTTAACAAATTATGTGCAGGTCAGTAAATCTTCGTTAAGCTCCTGAATTTGTTTATTCTGATCTTTAACCTTATCCCAAGCAAGCTGTGTGAGAGTGGACGATGTCCCATCATCAGCCTGGACCAGCTGAAGGAGAAGAGCATCTAAGGATTTACATTTACCTGTATTAGCTGCGTGTATAACCTTAATTACAGCTGTAACCCGTTTAGATTGTTCCTGTAGAGTTTCCACAGGAGTTACAGATTTCTTATTTATGAGCTCCATATCTGCTGACATCATTCACACAAACATTCATTCAATTGTCTTTATTCTCATACATCACAGGCTTCTGCTGAGAGAAAAAAAAAACAACTCAAGCCTTTAACTTCAACAAGTAAAGACTTGTAATTGCCTTATCCAACAGCGCCCCCTTGCGGTCAGGATATGGAAACTCCAGTCAGTCCGAGTCACCTGACACTCACAGAGACCAGCGCACACACTTTCACCTAGAAGGACAGAGCAAACCAAAAAAAAAAGAAAAGGCAGCACCTTCCCCCACACCAGTCTAAACAGGGAGAGATCACAAATCTTCTCTGTCAGCCACACACACAGCCCCAAGCAACCCCCACCCTCACACACACACTAGACTCGCGCAGCACACACACACAGACAGAAGCACGGCACAACGATATCCTGACCCTAAAGCGATCCCAGACCGCCGGAAATTTGGTACTAAGTCCCAGACTCGCACGAACGCTTGGAAAAGACTAAAATTCCTCTTAATTTTGCGGACAGTCCACACCCGCGGTGAGGGAGGACCTCACAGCCCCCAAGATTACACTTGTTAGGCCCCCCTCGTCAGGGGAGCCCTTTAGCGGCCAACCACGCTGATAACCCCAAGCGACGTGACACTATCTTTTAACGGCAGACCCCAGGCCTTCCTCCGCCACGATTCTAAATCGTGTTCTATCTAAACAAAGCCGTGCACATAACACACACTCGTACACGCACGCGGGCAAGCACGCACGCGTCTCACAACCCCCCCAAGTCTGAATACAAGTAATCTGTACGTCAGAAGTTCCACTAATCACTTTAAATTAGCTTACCAAACATCTGATTCAGGAGATGGTACGAACACCCACAGAGGAAGATTACAATTTGGTTTACGGCCAAAAATGCGGAGTATTTGAGCCTTGCGGCCAACAGAGGTAACGTCCGCTTACCTTTTATCTTTGCTGGGCCCAGAAGTTCACAATGTGGGAGTTCAGCACCCTCTCGACCCAATTCGTGGTTCCGTCAGCTGGACGTTCGGGGTCACCAACTGTTGTGGCTAGATGGCCACTAATGGTGTTCAAACAGCTGATACAGTCCACCTTAGTTCAAAAGATTTATTGGACAACAGATTAAAAGTATTCAGAGTTCATAAAATCAACAAATCTGTATGCATACAGGAGCATTTACCAAAACCGACCTGATCTGACGCTTCTCCAGCAAATGCTACTCGTATTTTTCTGGTGGCTGTGTTTTATACACTTCGGGCTCTCTGATTGGTTTAACCGAAAGGTTGCCATGGTTACTCTGCTCTGGCCGGGGACTTGGCACATTCTTTAGATAAGATAAGCCACTATTATGACCTGCGTGAAAATCGGCTCTTTGTTTTAGCCGTTTCAGTGTAACCTACTTATACCTTAGTGATACCAAATGATTCTGTTCTAAAGTTAGTTTCTTTCTAGGAATAATTAATAACTATTAATTATTAACTAACTCATCTCTGTGTGGTTTGAACTGTCCCCCTCATCAACTGATGATTTTATGTGACTTAAGGCAGCCCTTCCTCTTGTGTAATTAAAAAGTATCTTACCTGACATTGGGCCCGTTGTGATTCGCTTGTAATTATATCAAAATGTAAATTTCTAACATTGTGAACTTATGTGATTTTCCTAGCTAATGTGAGATTATATATCTATAAGCAAACTAATTGATTAACATTCTGATTAACATTTAAATGATTGTAAGGTAGTGAAAGAATGACACATAAACACATTTTAATACATGAAATTTCAAGCTTGATTAAAATAATACTAAAAGATAAAACATGAAATCTAACACTGTGAATGCCTTGATGGCATTCACACAATAATAAATATAAACAGAAAAGCAATAGTATGAATGCCTTTATGGCATTCACAGAAATATAAACAGAAAAGCAATAGTATGAATGCCTTGGTGGCATTCACACAATAATATAATAATAACAGCAGATATATGAATCAGAAAATATTATTCAGATACAGATATTCTTTATTGTCATATGCACCACATGTGATACATGTGGTGGTTCAAAATTATGTTCACAGGGTCCCAGTTACATCCAACAATAAAATGTAAAAGAAAAACAGTAATAAGATCTTAGATATGAACTAAGAAAAACAGCAACTAAAAATATGCTAAGCACTAATAGCATAAAAACAATAAACACAATACGCTGAACAGCAGCACGGACATGAGTCTGTGTGAACAGATGAGCATGAATGTACACAGCAACATGAAACAGATCAGCAGCAACATGAAACAGATCAGTAGCAACATGAAGCCAATCAGCAACAACATGAAACAGATCAGCAGCAACATGAAACAGATCAGCAGCAACATGAAGCAGATCAGCAGCAACATGAAACCGATCAGCAACAACATGTAACAGATCAGCAACAACATGAAACAGATCAGCAGCAACATGAAACAGATCAGCAGCAACATAAAACAGATCAGCAGCAACATGAAACAGATCAGCAGCAACTTGAAACAGATCATCAACAACATGAAACAGATCAGCAACAACATGAAACAGATCAGCAGCAACATGAAACAGATCAGCAGCAACATGAAACAGATCAGCAACAACATGAAACCGATCAGCAACAACATGAAACAGATCAGCAACAACATGAAACCGATCAGCAACAACATGAAACAGATCAGCAACAACATGAAACAGATCAGCAACAACATGAAACAGATTAGCAGCAACATGATGTGATTTTTCACAGTGATTATCCTAGTTAGATATTCATAAGGCTGCACAAACTCTAGTTCATGTTGCTGTTTGACATATTGTTTTGATTGTTTACTGCTATTAGTGCTTAGTGTATTATTAGTAGATGTTTTTTAGTTGATATTTTTCTTAATTCATATCTTAGATCTTATTACTGTTTTTCTTTTACATTTTGTTGTCTGTAACTGGGACCCTGTGTACATAATTTCATCCCAATTCAGTATTTATTCAACATTTTATTTTTTT
>NW_023622479.1:1355-4756 GCF_014905685.2 Nematolebias whitei | reverse complement strand
TAATGTAAATGTTTGATGTTAAACTTTGATTCTGTAAATAAATGACCGCATTCATTTTGATAGGTCAAAGATAAACAACGTCTCTCGTTACATTTCTGTTAAATTCAATGCACGCATGTTACACAGTCAGAAAAATGAAGAACCCGTTTAATGTATGAATATATTCCAGTATATGTCATACTACATATTGGTGGCCCGGAACGTGTTCATAAAATGGACTGTGTATTCGTGTAAAGATTGATTTTACGTGTTGGCATGAAGAAAAATAGCAGAGCGCAGCGTGTTGGGCTGTGATGCTCAGAAAGCTCACAGAAATACTGCAGCTAGTGATGTTTTGAAAGCTGAAATAGGGTCATTGAGTCTTTATGAAAACTGAAATTGTACGTCTGTTGTGTGTAACTAAGCTGATGAGCTGTGGAAAACGTTTATTCTGTTTAAAAGGACGGAGGTTCTGCTGCAAGACCCGGTTTTGGTCCGGTTCGGTTCTGATAAGTTTGAACGAGTATTTTAAATAGATGGAGAAACGTTTTAAAGACTGGACGAAGTCTCAGCTAAGCTCAGAATTGATTCGTTACATTTTTTAACAGAAAAAGTGCATTTTGACAGTTTAAAAGACAGAAAAGTGACGGACTTGTTCAGATAAATCTAACATGCTAGCTGGGGAAAACGCTGCATGATTGGTTGAAAAAGACCTTGTGTAACATTGTGATTGGATGAGGGACGTGTCAGTCAGTGACCCGGAAATGAAAACTCGTTTTCATAGGGAATAAAATCTGCTTTTTAAAGTTAAAAAACGCTTTAAAAGCTGTATTCTGATCAACTGTTAAGTTCTTCAAAGTCCAATTGCTAAAATTTCGCCGCGTTTGAGTTTAAAATCCGTCATTAAATGATGTTTTTGAACAACGCTAGCGATGCTAATTTTAAGCTAACAGCTAACGACCGGATGAGTGACGTGTCACGTCACTTCCTCCATGTCGGAAATGAGCTCGGTTGCAACCGTGAGCTTTGCCGTGCTTAAAATCACTAAATAAAGCTGCCATATGTCCCAGAAAACTCATGTTTCATGCAAAAAAGTCGTGCTTGTTGAGAAAACGCCACGTTTACGCTTCAACCGTTCAGAAATGTTGATTTTAACAGAGTTTAGCCGAAGCTAACTTTAAGCTAAGCGGCTAAAAACAGGATGTCAACCGAACGTCACAGGAAGTCGTCATAGACTCCTGCTGGTAGAAAGCTAAACACTGCCACCTCCTGGGAAACTTGAGATCACAGTTTCACTTCAGTTTTAGGTTTTTGAGTGAAATTAAACGTTTTTTTTTTATTTCTGTAAGGCATTTTTGAGTTAATAAACGTTCCTCAAAGCTGAATAATCACTGTTATCTTGCATTTAAAAAGTAATTTCAGGTATTTATGCGAGACAGGCATTTACCAGGACATTTTCATTCACTGAATCCCTCAAACAGGAGGTACAAAATGGAAAATTAGAAACTTTTTAAAATATACGGTTCAAATATTCACAGAGTTGAACAGTTTACTCATTTGCTTGAAAGATAATGCATGTTTAATTGCAAAATCACTAAATAAGAGTAAACTTATCAGGAAAAAGAAACTTTTCTGTTTAAGTTACCACCTAAAAATAAATCTTCCTATTTAATTTTAAATAGAGGATGAGACAGGAGAACAGGAATAACAGTTTTTCTGAAGAAAGACTGATTAATCCTGACACATCATCAATTTTTCTTTTTTCTTTTCACCACTTGGTTCTATGAGTAACTGTTAAATAGCAAATTTCTGGAACAGAACGGTTTAAAAAGTGTCTTTAAACTGATTTGCTGTGAGACTTTTTAGAAAAATTGCAGGTTTATTAAAAATTCAGTGCTTTAGAGTAAAATACACTAAAAAGAGCTTGGTAATCTAGTATCTGTTAAGAAATAAGCACATAAAAAGTAACACTGCCAAAGAGCATTTACTTAAATATTCATGAATTGGGGTAAAACCTACAGAAAGGTACCCACATTTGAATAAGTTGACTTATAACAGTACTTCTGTGTAAACCCAAAGCTAAAATAGTGTGAAAACTCAATGACAACTTGAATACAAATATTTACCTGTAAAATATCTGAAGCTTGCAACTGTGTGAAAAACATGACAGGTGTGTTAGAAAAAGACTTTGATCCTTATGAGATGAGGGACTGCTTGGAGAATGCGTTGAAGCTGCTGACAGAACCCTTACATCCATATAGACAAAAACAGGCGGACAGCATGAACCCAAAAGAGTTAGTGGACAATCTGAAGGAGGTTGCAGAGAGTGTGACCTCTACAAAAATTTCAATGTCAAACTATGAAAAGCTGGCTAAAATTGCAATTTTGCTGAAAGAATCATTCTATACGGTTGTTGAGAAAGCTGATTACCTTGCAATAAGGTTAGACAGTGAAAAAGAGGTGGTTCAGAAAATTGAAGAACACTTCCTTCAATTTAAAAGTGAACACGAAGTCCTCACAAAAAAACATTCTGAACAGATGTTTCAATCACAGCAAAATGCAAATGCAGAAATTGATTCGCTGAATAGCAAAATAGATGTGCTTAACAAAGATCTGGAAGAACTCAGAATGGATAAACACACATTACTGGAGCTATGTATGCGTTTAAAAAGTGATTATCATACATCACAGGAACGCTTAAAAGCATGTGAGGAGAAGCTAAGAGCAGCAACAAATAAAAGTTCTGACGAGGGGCGAGGTGGTCTGGAATCCAAACCAGACCCTGAACAGCGTCGGGATAATACACCAAAACCTCCAAAGATCTTTTACTCACCTGGTGCTTTTAGACTTATCCAACCACCCTCACCTAAAGTGGTAGGAACAGACCTGAACAGGTCCCCTCCACAAAACATGCAACAGAGTGCATGGAAACTTCCTCTTTCAATGGATGTTCTGCTAAAACTCTCAAAATATGTACAACGCTTTGTACCTGGACCGATGGGTTCAACTGGAACAAAAGCGTACCTGAAAGATCTCGAATTCAGATTGAAGGATTATCCTAATGCTACGGTTGAGGATAAGATCAGTCTGATATGGCTCACTTCGGACAGAGAGGTGTTTACCTTCATCGAGCGTCTATCTGATGCAACGAGAAAGGATTACAACCTTCTGTGTGAAGCTTTGATCAGAGAGTACGACCCCTGCACGGGACCTGCTGGTTTCCCAGCCGCTGACAAGGTCAAGCAGGGAAAGAATGAACATCCAAAGATCTATTACAAAAGAATCTTCCAAGCTTATTTTGGTTACAGAAATGAAACCGGAATGGAGGAAGAAGAAAATTTTAAATATGTTTTCAGCAAAAATCTCCACACTGACATACGCATGTCAGTACAAATTATGGCAAATTTCAGAGAAAAATCCAT
>NW_023622479.1:564-1255 GCF_014905685.2 Nematolebias whitei | reverse complement strand
TCGAGGCACGTTCTCATGCTAAGACGCCCATAGAGGTGTTTCCTGGTATAAAGGTTAAACCCCACTCCCTAGAAATGGAAGGAAGGCGCTCGTTGCCACCTCCTCCTAAAACAGGCGAGAAAAGGCAGTATTTTCAAACTAACAAACCACGTAATGAAGGTGCACGCTGGGACAAAAAGGCTCCTCTTTCAGAGGATGAACGTGATTATCGTATATGGGACATGCGTAGGACGCAAGGATATGGGATCCAAGAGGACCCATATTATCAGGGGAAATCTGAAGAGGAACCCCCAAAAGACGTACCTAGCCGCCACCCACCTCGGACGAAACGTCCTGAGGCGAAAAAATCACAAAGGTTCCAGGAACAAGGCCCTAAACCTCTGAGCTCGGAAGAGACAGAGGAAATACAAAGGTTTTTAGAAACTTTGATACACGCTGAAATGGGAACCCAACCAGGAGCACAATGTAGTGATCTGATCGCTACTAAATCTGAAGGCGCGAATGACAACATTACAGATGTCGGTGAAGCACACCAAGACATTGCTGTTGCTGCCTCCAACAACCCCTCATCGGACGAAGGGGGGGTAAACTCACACACAAACGATGATGAGTCATCACAAACTGAAAACTCAGAAACTGATTTCCATGATTTTGAACTAGGCATTCCAGTTCTGGGAGGACTCCCAGATAA
>NW_023622479.1:0-464 GCF_014905685.2 Nematolebias whitei | reverse complement strand
CAATGACGTCGACCAAGGACCACAAACCTATGGTGTCTTACCCATAGACAGGTCCGACGACTCAGAAAAGGATTCGTTGGAGCTCCCCAAGGAGCAAGAACCCTTAACAGTCTCATCACAGATTGAACAGGTGGTCGCCCAAGCCGACACTCTGACATCTGATGAAGAAAGAGACAAACTTCGCCAAGTTCTTTTAAAATATGAAAAGTCATTTTCAACTGACCCAGACATCATCCAACTTCAGAAGTTGGATGATCCTGCAATTAACTCGATGATACTGTATCTGACTGACACAGACAAATACACTCCATCGAAAGGTAAACTGGATTCCGATCCAGACCTAAAAGTCCTCTTTCAGCTGCGCAAACAGTTAAAACTACTCAAGGACAGCCTAACTTTAGCTCATGGAGCGACGTCCTCACCCGTGTTTGCGGTCTCCCATGACCGAAGGGGGGTGACGCCAG
>NW_023622478.1:0-4756 GCF_014905685.2 Nematolebias whitei | reverse complement strand
ACCTTTTGCTCATCGGAAAGCAGACATGGCACCCCAGATGGGACCAGAACAGTCCCAGAAGTGAGGACGCGCTACAGAGGACTGATAGGCGTCAGTAGAGCAGCTCTAGAGAGTAAGGAGCTGTCAGTAATTGGGAGACCCCCCAGTTAGTACCCCCAATGGATCACTAGAGGCTAGTGAGGAGGGGTAGAAGGCTTACGAGGGTTACTGACCATAATCCAGAATCGTAGGTAAGCAGCTAGTCTGTCCTAGTCCAAAACGTTAGGATAAAGTCTGGAGACTTTGAGGACCGACAAACTTGACCCGACAAGAAAAGACATAAAGATGGCCTCAGGAGAGGCATCTACGAGTGTAGAGCCAGACAAACTCGAGCTGGCTCAGGAGAGCCAAGAAGAACAGGAGCCAGTAGAAGGAAAGACAGATGGCCAAAAGATAATAGTACAAAGTACAAGAGGAAAACCAATAAGAGTAACCAGGGTGGAAGTCATCCTATATGGAAAAGGGTATCATACCTGGAATCCAGCAGTGAAGGAAATACTAACAGAAAGTAATCCCCAGCTAGATGGAAAAGTTCTGAAGGACGGACTGGAAAAATTTATAAGAGAAAAAGGAAGGTTTTGCTGTACGACAGCCCGGAAGGGAGTCCAAACAGTGGTGGTAAAAGACCCAGGCGAAGCAAAATCAAAAAAAGAAGTAAAAACGTGGTTACAATGGTGGGTGCAACAGATAGAGAAACAAAAAGAAACGACAATAGTGTCAGTAATTAGCCCCTCAATCGAGTATGACCCCATGGTAAAGATGATATCCAAAGTGACAGGATTAGATGGGTATATCACAAACCCTACATGCAGGGCAACAGCAAAATATAAAGAGTGTGAAGAAGAATTGGCAAGAATGAGGGAGTATAGAAAAGAGAAAAAATCAGAGATGGATCCTGAAAGTGAGCACAGCTCCATTGCACAAACCCCCGAAGAGTCGGAAAATGAAGAAGACCAAAACGAACCAGAAGACGTAGTTTTAAAAAATATACCCCCCCTTAATATTAAAAGGGAAGGAGAAAACCCAGGAGGCACAAGGCTATGGCAGGGAACTTACCCTCCAACCTCTCATCCCCCCCCCACGTTCGTGAGCTCTACTCCAAACTTGAGTGCGTACAGAGAAACTCCCAAATATCATTCCGATACAGACGAGGAAACCAGAGCAGAGCAACTGAGATTATTAGCAAGTATGATCAAAAAAGAAAACGAACCTGATGAAAGTAATAATGAGAGCACAGGGTGTAAAGACTATCTTAAACAGGTTGACAAGAACTTAGACCTGCTCGCCCAAAGCATAGTGGACAGGATGGGGAGGCTCGAAACCACTGAAACCGGGTGGGCAGACAGGGGGTTACGAGGAATGCGAGAGCAGAGACAGACAGAACCACTAAAAAACCAGCCGATTAAACAAGAGAATCCTAAACAGAACCCCTCAGGAGAAACCCAAAAAACTTATGGGAAAAAGAAGGCTAAAGTAAAACACTTAAAACCAGATCCTGAGTCAGAAAACAGTCAAGAGGAAGGGGAAAAAGAAAATTCACAAAAGAAACAAAAAATTAGGCAAACAGCAGGGCTCAAACAGGTCCTAGAACCACTCCCGAAAGAGACACAATGTGTGAAGTTTCAAAATGGTACCCGAGTATACCAAGTGATAGGGACACCATGGTCTATAGAGGCCGACGCGTTACTGGTGTTTACAAATCATAAGTACAAAATCCATAACTCAACCTACCGAAAAGCTTTAAAGAAAGTAGCCGGTAGGGAGTACCAAGTTGAAATAAAACAACTCACCGGTGGACCACATGGCGAAGAGCCAAAAACAAGAATGACCAGTGGAGCTGATGCTCCGTACTATGCGATAATACACATCCCAATTCGAAGCTATAAAGAAGCAACCGATGAGACCAGGTATCTCAAGGAAATGTTAGAAGCTCTGCAGAAAGGAGTGTTCCGAGCCATAGAGTTCGGCTTCAGGCGCATAGTGATAGGAATAGATGGACTCCGGTCCCACCATTTGCAGTGGGAAACAGCTGAGAGAATAGCGGTCAATTCAATGACGTACCTGGCCAAAGACATGCCAGCAGAAGCCCACTTAAAAGAAATGATTATAGTGACCCCCACTCATCTAGATGAAGATCGAAAATCCAGGGTGGTGGCCGTAATGACAAAACAAGAAGAGAAACCAATTAAAGAACCCCTAAAGTTAGGGAGAGAACACACAGAAAAATCATCGACACCGGGATCATCACAGGGAGCCAAGAAAAGTGAAGACCCGTTAAGGATCAGTCCTCAGGGGTCAAAAATGTCCCTGACCTCATCTACAGAACATGACCTGATAAGTACAACCACAAGACGACGCAGAAGCGGAGCAGAATCGCGAGAGGGACAGCCAAAGAAAGAGACAGTAACAAGAATACAACCCTTAAACATAGAGAGTGAGGAGGATGACGACGAGAACTCTCAGGGAGAACCAGACGTAGACCCGAGTCAGGAAGACACCGATGACGAAGGTAGTGCCAGTCTAGAATCAATAGCAGGCCAATACGACGGACCAGTTAAGCCCTTAAGAATAGGACAAAGAAAAGGACAAAAGAAGGGAGTAGAAATACTGGACGTACATAAAGTATCAGAAAGGTTAGCCAGGGACTTGAGTTGGGGCCCGGTGCAGGCGAGTGATGGGCGTCGAACTTACATCCCTGAAGCTGGCCAAAATCACTATGACATTCCACCAGTATGGGCAGACAGGTCAGAAGAGACAGTGGAACTGACTGTTAAAGCTACTTTGGGAGAGTGGGCCAACATTTTGATGATGCCCTCATACCCCACATTGGCAGCCCACAAACCCCTAACTAGTAACTTTAGGACCGCTTATTTAGGGATAGTACATGATGTGATGCTGAGAAGAATGAAAAAGACAGCCTACAAGTATGCCCAAGAAACAGAGAAAAAATTACGAGATGAAATATCGGCCGATGAGGAAGATGATACATACCCGGCCGAGACAAACCCACCGTACCAAGTGCCTGAACCAACCCATGAGCCCGGGCAGGCTAGACAAAACCAAGCTACAGGCCCAGAAACTGACAGTTACCGTGAGTACAAAAAGCTGAAAACCTTAGTGAGAGAAAAACAACCCCAGGAGACCACCGAAGAATACATCAAAGATGTGTGGCCCATGGTAGTTAGCTCCACTGAGTGTGATGCAGCAAAGAAGCTATGGCTAGGTAATGTCACCACAAACCCAATGAGTAAAGGAGAATCAGCTCAAAGCCAGTATGAGAAACTAGTCCTGGAAGATATGGATGACGAAGATTCTCACATTCAGCGGGCTAGGATGCGCATGGATCAAGGCCAACGCCTTACCCCGGTTTGGTATCAACTTAAACAAGTAATTCCCCCTAAAAGGTATGTTAAAGCCTTAAGGATAGTATCCAAGGGAAGAAGGGGAGAGCTCACCTTTGCCAGAATGCCTCATGAAACTAATGACGCCCAGATAGACCAGGCAGTAAAATCGTATGACCTAGAGCAGCTGTTCTGGGAAGAAAAGAAGAAAAGTGAGAGCAGGCAAAGTCAAAAACCACAAAAGCCGACACAAAAGGCCCCTCAACAGCCACAATACAGAGAACAGCCCCCGAGACAGCAAGGGACACAGTACAGAGAGAGGCCACCCAGGCAATCAGAGCCACAATATAGGAACCAACAACCGAAACGATTTTCAGCTCCAGCCTCAATCTCCACACCACAGAAAGGAGGTAAATACCTACCCCCGGAGGAATATGCAAAACTGACCCCAGAAGAAAAAAGAGCCCTCCATGAATCCCGTGAGAAAGGGAGTGGAGGGCCAGCTAAATAATGGCAGATAGGTTGCGGGTCACTCTGGAAGATGCCTATTGGGAGGGGGACGAAATCTACACTAAAGTAGAGGGCGAACCTTACCTGATAGATTCCGGAGCTGAGGTGTCTATGACCCGCAAAAACCTAAAAACAGTAGGACACCTGACAGTTCAGTTAGCAAACGGAAAAATTGAAACAATGCCTTACGGGTTATGGCAAGGAATTGTGTGGATAAAAGGGCCTTATAACCTCATGACAATTACAGATCTGAAAGAACTAAAGAAACCAAAGAAGAATCGAAGAGCCTTAAACAGAAGGTTAGAGAAGTTAAAATCTAGGCTAGTAAAAATAGGGTTCACACACAAACAAAGTGAGTCCGAAGACTGGTATAAACCTGTAAATATCCCTGAGGTGACACAACAAAAAATAGATGAGAGTGACTTCTCCCCGGCTGGGAAAGAGAAGTTAAAACAAATACTAGAGAAAGCCTCAATAGCAAGATTTAAAAATGATTGCGGGGATCTAGGCCCAAAGTTTGTGCATATAATCGAAGGAGGAGTTCACCCACCTGTAAGACAATATCCTCTAAATCCCGGAGCAGTTGAAGAAATGAACAAAATTGTGAAAGAATTAGGAGCGTTAGGAATTATTAGGGAAGAAACAAACCCCATAACTAACAGCCCAATCCAGGCAGTTAAGAAACCCGAATCAGCCGGAGGAGGGTGGCGACCAGTGATTAATTTCAAAGCCCTTAACAGACGAACAGTAGCCAACAGAGCGAGTCTAATCAACCCGCAGGGCACCCTAAAAACTCTACAAGTGAAAAAGTACAAATCTTGCATTGATTTAGCAAATGGATTTTTCTCTCTTAGGCTGGCAAAACA
>NW_023622477.1:0-4757 GCF_014905685.2 Nematolebias whitei | reverse complement strand
CAGTTCCTGGTTACACCTCTCAGCCTGGCCGTTAGACTGTGGGTGGTGACCTGAAGTCAGACTTGCGGACGCCCCTAGGGTCTTACAAAAAGATCGCCAGACCTGAGAAATAAACTGTGGACCACGGTCGGAGACAATGTCAGAGGGAATACCGTGGATTCGAAAAACATGCTGGATCAAAATTTGTGCTGTCTCGAGAGCAGAAGGTAATTTGACCAAAGGGATGAAATGAGCCGATTTAGAAAATCGGTCAATGACTGTAAAAATGACTGTGTTACCGTCAGAAGGGGGAAGTCCAGTGACAAAGTCCACTGATATGTGTGACCAAGGGCGACTAGGTGAGGGTAGTGGCTGTAAGAGTCCGGCCGGGGGTTGATTACCTGTCTTATTGCGTGCGCAGGTGGCACAGGCAGCAACAAAGTCTTTGACGTCCTGGGTCAATGTTGGCCACCAGAAATGGGACTTGGTTAGTGACAGCATTCGGGTAACTCCTGGGTGACAAGACAGCTTGTTAGTGTGAACCCACTCCAGTACCTTAGCCCTCATGACAGAGGGGACGAACAGAGTTCCGGGGGGTCCCAGGCCAGGATCGGGCTCCTCCTTATGGGCATCGCGGACCTCTTGTTCGATGGGCCACGTGAGAGCTCCTACGATGCATGTAGGTGGAACGATATGTTCCTCATGTTCAGGTCCATCTGGAGGAGAGAATTGTCGAGACAGGGCATCTGGCTTGACATTTTTTGAACCAGGCCTATAAGTCAAAATATAATGAAAACGACTAAAGAATAAAGACCACCGTGCTTGTCTGGGGTTTAATCTTTTAGCGTCTCTGAGATAGGTTAAGTTTTTGTGGTCGGTCCATATGAGGAAGGGTGTCTCCGTACCCTCCAACCAATGACGCCACTCCTCTAAGGCCAGCTTGACGGCCAGTAACTCGCGGTTTCCTACATCGTAGTTACGCTCGGCTTGGGACAAACGTCGAGAAAAGAAAGCACAGGGGTGCACTTTATTGTCTTTGAGGGATCTCTGAGAAAGGACGGCACCTACCCCAGTATCGGAGGCGTCCACCTCTAGAATGAACTGGCGTTTAGGGTCAGGATGGCAAAGGATGGGTGAGGTTGAAAAAAGTTGCTTGAGTCTGTTGAAAGCAGTGTCCGATTCTGTAGTCCATCTGAAAGTTCTGTTGACAGAGGTAAGTTGGGAGAGTGGTGCGGCAATGCGACTATAGTCTCTAATGAAGCGTCTGTAGAAGTTAGCGAAACCCAGAAAACGTTGAAGTTGTTTACGGGTTTCAGGAATGGGCCATTCTACCACTGCTCTAATCTTCTCAGGGTCGGTACGATAGTGTCCCTCCCCGAAGATAAACCCCAGGAAAGAAACAGATGCGGTGTGGAACTCACATTTCTCGCCTTTGACAAACAATTGATTTTCATATAAGCGCTGAAGTACAGTTCTGACCTTCTTGATGTGCTCTTCCTTGTCATGTGAGTAGATAAGTATATCATCCAGATATACAAAAACGAACTCCCCTAGGAAGTCTCTGAGAACATCATTAACTAATGCCTGAAACACCGCGGGAGCGTTAGTAAGACCAAAGGGCATTACTAAGTATTCGAAATGACCCAACGGGGTCCGGAAGGCCGTCTTCCATTCGTCGCCCTCCTTAATGCGAACTAAATGGTAGGCGTTACGCAAGTCTAGTTTCGTGAAAATGGTGGCTGATTGAAGTTGTTCGTGTATGGAGTCGATGAGCGGAAGAGGATATTTGTTTTTTACGGTAATGTTATTAAGACCCCGGTAATCGATACAAGGGCGGAGGGTCTTATCTTTCTTGGCAACGAAGAAGAACCCGGCCCCCACCGGGGAGGTGGATGGGCGAATTATACCAGAATCAAGTGACTCCTCGATGTACTCCTTCATGGAGTCCCTCTCGGGTCCGGAGAGGTTAAACAAACGACTAGCTGGTAGGGGAGCACCAGGAAAAAGGTCAATAGCGCAGTCGTAAGGTCGATGTGGCGGCAAGGACAAGGCTCTCTGTTTACTAAAAACAGGAGAGAGGTCGTGATACTCGTGTGGGATGGAGGTTAAATCGATCTGTTCAATAGTGGTATCGTGTTGTGTGGCGTTAGAGATTCCGGAGCGGAGACAGTGTTTCAGACATCTTCCGCTCCATTTCTCTATTCTACCTAGTTCCCTGTTAATGTGTGGGTTGTGAAGCTTCAACCAGGGATATCCAAAAATTACTTGGTCATGGGGTGAGTCGAATACAAAGAAACTGACGTGTTCGTGGTGGTTGCCGGAGGTGATTAGGTGCAAATCATTAGTGCGGTGTTGGACCTGAGATAATGTATCGCCTGTGACTCCGGTGATGGAAACGGTGGGTATTTTTACTGTGGGTAATGATAATTCGGAAACCAGACTCTGACTAATTAAATTTTGTTCAGCACCGGAATCTATGAGTGCGGTGACGGTAAAACGGTTGTGATTACATTGGATGACCGTAGCTATGGTCATTCTGCTTAATGGGGAGAGCGAAGAAGTCCCCACCAATATCTCCCTCTTTATTGGTGGGTGTTCTCGTTTCCCCGAAATGGACAGGCAGCAACAAGATGCCCATTTTGGCCACAATAATAACATAAACCTTGTTCACGACGCTTCTGTCTAATATCAGGAGTAAGATGGGTGCGTCCCACCTGCATGGGCTCTGATTCAGACAACGAGAGTGAAGTAGGCGAAACGTGAGTAACGAGACTTTGGGGTTTTGGAGGCGAAAACGACTCTTTACTACGGACGATATTGAGTGACGGACCCGAACCGGAAGTCACGGTACGTTGGGAGTTGTAGTCCCGTTCCCGCTGTCGCTCGCGGAAACGCTCATCAATAGAAATAGCCAGATTAATGAGAGCGTCAAAATTGGATGGCTCGTCTCTAGTGGCGATCTGGTCCTTTAAAAGATCAGATAAGGAGTTGAGAAAAGTACCCTGTAGCGCTCTTTCGTTCCATCCGGTTTGTGCAGCGAGGATGCGGAACTCGAGGGCGTGTTCGGCCACCGGCCGCTGGCCCTGACGTAAACCTAGGAGACGTTTCTCAGCATTAGGACCCGCTAGTGGCCTGTCGAAAATCCTGCGAAACTCTGTGAGTAAGCTCTTAAATGAAATGGTTTCTAAATCATGCTGACGGAGAAAAGAAGTCGCCCATCGGAGTGCGTTACCTTTGAGCTGGCTTGTAAAGTAGGTGATTTTAGCATTATCTGAGGAGTAGAGTTTGGGTGCTCCGCTGAACGCGAGCTCACACTGGAGAAGAAAACCGTCACATTGTTCTGGGTCACCGGAAAAAAGTTCGGATGGTTTTACCAGTAACTGTGGTTCCGAAGCATGTCCCGCCGAGCAGGTGCACGTATGACTGTTGTCAGGGGTTTCTGCTGTGACTGTAGGAGGAGAAGAGGAGAGAGTCTGTTTAATTGAGTAAACCATACCTCCCAGCTCCTGTAGATTTGTTTGAGTTTGTTGTTGTTGCTGGACCATTAGTAAGAGGATTTTTTCGATCTGATCCACTCGCTCTGTTGGTGACGAGGACATGGCTTGGTCGTTCCGAGCCTCGTTCTGGGTTTGGTCTGGCTGGAGCATTACTGTTGTATGCGTGGTCAACCCAGTTGTAACGAGAACCCAGAACGACACAAGACAGAGATACAAAAGAATGACGTTTATTTACAGTGGAGGTTAAGATTATATACAATATATACAGGGGCCTGGAACTGGAACTCCTGGAAGAGGGAAATAGTTTGTTCAGGCTCAGACCAGGTAAGTGACGAGGGAAACAGTTTTGATCTGTTGTTTTCTGTCTTACAGTTTGTTGGTACTGGAGTGAGTTCAGGAGTCCCAAGAAGAATGAGTTCCAGCCACAGGTTCTGTTATGGTCCAAGATCCAAAAGCCAAGGTTTCCGTGAGACCCGACAGGATGTCGAGAGGACAAGGCAAGACTGGTTTGTCCAAAGCGAGGAACTGCTGACATAGAAACACAAGGTAAGTTTTCATAAACACTGGAGAGCATAAAAGGCTGAGAGCACTAGTACCGAGAGGGAATCAATGCTCCAGCATCGAGTAGTCTTGACTGCAGCCTTAAGTAGGAGTCGAAGCTCATCAGGGAGATGACCGCCAGGTGTAGGTCGTTAGCGGCCATCTTGGAAGCTGCAGCAGAGCTACTCTCACATTACCCCCCCCTCAAGAATCGCCTCCAGGCGACCTGAGGCGCTTTTCGGGGTGAGCTCTGAAAAACGCAGTGATCAAACTAGGGTCCAAAATGAATGAGCGGGGAATCCAGGATCTTTCCTCGGGACCGTATCCCTCCCAGTCCACGAGATACTGGAAACCCCGACCTCGACGTCTGACGTCCAAAATGGTGCGAACCGTGAAGGCGGGATGGTTGTCGATCAGTCGGGTGGGTGGAGGGAGGTCGGTAGGTGGGCAAAGAGGACTCTCGGAGACCGGTTTCACCTGAGAGACGTGGAACGTAGGGTGGATCCTCATAGAGCTGGGGAGCTGAAGGCGGACTGCTGTGGGGTTGATGATTCTCGTGATGGTGAAAGGGCCAATGAATCGTGGGGCCATCTTTCTGGGAATGTTCCTCAGCTGAATGTCCCTAGTCGAGAGCCAAACCTTTTGGCCCACCTGATAAGACGGGGCAGAGGAACGGTGTCGGTCGGCGTACCTCTTGTTCTGTGCTGCGGTGCGTAGAAGTGCTGCTCTCGTTTGTAGCCA
>NW_023622476.1:0-4758 GCF_014905685.2 Nematolebias whitei | reverse complement strand
CAGTGGTTGTTGTTGTTGTTTGCGATCCGGCCTCTGGTTCATGACAGTAGAATCTGGCCATTATGGATCCAACACCAACCCGAGAGTGGTGCTCTAAGGTAGAAGGGGCTGTTAGTAAACTTGAGAAAGGGCTTCAGGAAATGGTTGTTTCTCTTCAAGCTTTGTCCCAACAGTCAAACCAAGTCATCAACCAAACCCTGTTGACTCCTGCACCAAGAGAACCACGGTTAGCCCCCCCTGAACATTTCAGAGGTGAGCCTGAGCAATGTCGACCATTTTTGACTCAGTGTGACATTCAATTTCAATTGCAACCTTCATGTTTTCCCACTGAGCATGCTAAAGTAGCTTATGCTGTCTCACTTCTCGCTGGAAGAGCCAAGACGTGGGGCACTTCTGAATGGTTAAAAGGTGGCGTGGTATGTCGTAATTTTTCTGAATTTTCCAAAGAGTTGTGTCGGGTTTTTGACCC
The DNA here is from genome assembly GCF_014905685.2 of Nematolebias whitei. NCBI lineage: Eukaryota > Metazoa > Chordata > Actinopteri > Cyprinodontiformes > Rivulidae > Nematolebias > Nematolebias whitei. The sequence goes on along the minus strand of NW_023622476.1, from coordinate 4,289 downwards.
CATCCTCCCTGAAAGAGAGGCAGCCCGAAGAATTTTTGATATTAAACAAGGCAAGGATTCTGTAACCAAATACATCATTCACTTTCACTCTGTTTCAGCAGACAGTCATTGGGATGAACACGCACTCACTGACGCCTTCTTCAGGGGGCTTAATGAAGATGTTAAGGATGTGCTGGCAACAATGGACTATCCCTCATCCCTACGCCAGCTGGAGGAGGTGGCCACCCGTGTTGACCTTCGCCTGCGTGAGCGTGAGCGTGACCGTGAACAGAGTCGAGGCAAGGCCACAGCCATGTCCAGAACCAGACATCACCTTGTGGATCATGAACCTAAAACGGAACAAACCAAGAGCCCTCAGGATCCTCTGTATGCTACGGAACCCATGCAACTAGGAAGAAGTCGTCTGACCACCCAGGAACGAGAACGTCGGAGGAGGTACCATCTCTGTTTTTATTGTGGTCAAGGCGGTCATGATTGTCATCATTGTCCAGTAAAAGACCAGGCTCAGCAGGAGAAGAGAGGCTCCTGTTGAGTCTTAGTCATAAGATCAAGTCCTCTCCACCTATCATGTCCAAGTCCAAGGTCAAGTTCATAATAAAGGGTGGTCAACCCGTCATCGTCTCAGCTTTTATTGATTCAGGGGCCGACACGGAATTCATTGATAAAATCTTTGCCAAATCCATAGATCTGACCATTGTTCCATCACCTAACAACCATAAGGTCCTCGCTTTAGATGGTCATCCTTTAAGTCAATCTAGTCTTGAAACTGTTCCAGTCACCATGGTGTCGGCCAACAACCATTCGGAACTGATCAGATTCATTGTTATTGATTCACCCCAACTCCCAGTGGTTTTAGGTTCCACTTGGTTACGCAAACACAACCCCCAAATCGATTGAACCAAGAGATTGTAGGATGGGCTAATGAGTGTTATTCTACATGTATTCAGAGCCAACCCAGTTCACCAGCCCTTGTCACAGCCAATGAGGAGACCTATCCTAATCTAAGTCAGGTACCTAAAGAGTACCATGATTTGAAAGAGGTCTTTAATAAATCAAAAGCTACGTCCCTTCCGCCACATCGTCCATACGATTGTGGTATTGACCTGATCCCAGGTTCTACCCCCCCTCGGGGTAGATTATATTCTTTGTCTGGTCCCGAGCAAGAGTCCATGAGGAAATATATAACAGAGTCCCTCCAAGCTGGTATCATTAGACCTTCAGCATCCCCCGCTGGTGCAGGTTTTTTCTTTGTAGGGAAGAAAGATGGGTCACTTCGTCCATGCATTGACTATAGAGAACTTAACAAAATAACCATAAAGAACAAGTATCCTCTGCCCCTCATGAACTCTGCTTTTGATATAATCCAAAATGCTAAGATATTCACCAAACTGGATCTTCGCAACGCTTACCATTTGGTCAGGATACGGCGGGGAGATGAATGGAAGACGGCTTTTAATACCGCAGATGGCCATTATGAATATCTTGTTATGCCATTCGGCCTCACCAACGCTCATGCTGTTTTCCAAGCCCTGGTTAATGATGTCCTTCGTGACATGATTAACATTTACGCTTTTGTTTACCTTGATGACATACTTATCTTTTCACAAGATAGCATTTCTCACCGTCGCCATGTCAGAGCTGTCTTAACCCGCCTTTTACAGAACAACTTGTTTGTCAAGGCAGAGAAGTGTGCTTTCCACCAAGTGTCCACCTCATTCCTTGGGTTCAACATTTCTCCAGGTCAAGTATCCATGGAACCCGGGAAGGTATCAGCGGTGGTGGATTGGCCCAAGCCCAAGGATCGTAAACAGCTGCAAAGGTTTCTCGGTTTTGCAAATTTTTATAGGAGGTTCATTAAGAACTACAGTTCAGTTGCAGCTCCTCTTCATTTTCTCACCTCATCTAAGACCAAGTTCATCTGGGACTCCGTTGCCAACCAATCATTCCAGAAGCTCAAAACATTGTTTTCCTCTGCTCCAATCTTGCACTCTCCAGACCCCGAGAAACAATTCATTGTGGAGGTCGATGCATCCAGCACCGGGGTGGGCGCCATCCTCAGTCAGCGCAGCACAGATGGTAAGATCCACCCCTGTGCTTACTTCTCCAGGGCACTCTCCCCCGCTGAGAGAAACTACGACGTGGGAGACCGTGAGCTTTTGGCAGTCAAGATGGCCCTGGAGGAATGGAGGCACTGGCTGGAAGGTGCGAAGAAGTCCTTTTTGGTATGGACCGACCATAAAAACCTGGAGTACCTTCGCACAGCAAAGAGACTCAATCCCCGTCAGGCCAGGTGGGCTATGTTTTTCTCTCGGTTCAGTTTCACCCTCTCTTACAGACCCGGGCCCAAGAATGCCAAGCCGGATGCCCTGTCCCGGGTCTTTGAGGTCAAGGAAGGGCCCTCAGAAGAGGTCGAGTTCATCCTGCCTGAGACCGTACGTCTTTCTTTGACTCAATTAGAACTCGATCTCCAACAAGTCCAACTCTCCGAGCCACGTCCACCCACCTGTCCTAGGGGGCGCCTGTTTGTCCCCAATCAAAAGGTAAAAGAGGTTCTTGAATTATGCCATTCATCAAAGTTGTTCTGTCACCCAGGAATCACCAAGACCCTCCAACTCATACGCGCCCGATTCTGGTGGGCTACGCTTACGGAGGACACCAAGCACTTTGTCAAGTCATGTCCCGAATGCAATCGTGCCAAGTCTTCCTATCGCCCACCTGCCGGGCTGCTACGACCACTGCCAATTCCTTCACGCCCATGGTCACATATTGCTATGGACTTTGTGACTGGATTACCCCCTTCTGAAGGTAATTCAGTGTTATTGACCATTGTGGACCGTTTTTCTAAAATGGTCCACCTGGTTCCTCTCCCCAAGTTACCTTCTTCCAAGGAGCTCAGCGTTATCATGGCCAAGGAGGTTTTCAGGCTCCATGGGCTCCCCCAGAACATTGTGTCTGACCGAGGTCCCCAATTCATTTCCAAGTTCTGGAGGGAGTTTTGCAACCTGCTAGGGATCTCGGTCAGCCTCTCGTCAGGTTTTCATCCCCAAACGGATGGACAATCTGAGCGTACCAACCAGGAGGTGGAGACCAAGCTTCGGCTCCTCTGCGAGGGGGACCCGAGGAAATGGACGTCCAACCTCCCTTGGATTGAACAAGCAATCAACTCTCTTCCATCCTCTACATCAGGTATTTCACCCTTTCATGTTGTCTATGGATTCCAACCCCCTGTTTTTTCAGTCCAGGGGAGAGAAGCTCGGGTTCCCTCTGCACGACTCGCAATTTTACGTTGCCAGCGAGTCTGGAGAAAAGCCAGGAGAGCCCTAATTTTGGCCACCAAAAGGTACGTTCGGGGGGCTAACCGCAGGAGAACGCCTCAACCATTGTACAAGGTGGGCCAGAAAGCGTGGCTCTCCACCAAGGACCTTCCTCTCCGTGTGGAATCTAAGAAACTAGCACCACGTTTCATTGGTCCTTTTCTGATTACCAAAATAATCAATCCTGTCTCTGTTCGCTTACAGTTACCCAGGTCCATGCGCATTCATCCAACGTTTCATGTCTCAAGACTCAAGCCATTTGTCCTGCCACGTTTTCGACCCACCACCGACCTCCCACCACCCGCCCGACTCATTCAGGGGAGCCCAGCCTACACGGTCCGACGCCTTCTTCGATCCAGAAGGTGGGGGAGAGGACTCCAGTATCTGGTAGACTGGCAGGGGTACGGCCTGGAGGAACGTTCCTGGGTGCCCTCACGCAATATTCTGGACAAAACCCTCATTAGAGACTTTCATCGACTGAACCCTCTCCAGCCTGGTGGTCCTTCAGGAGCCGGATCTTGAGGGGGGGGTTCTGTTATAGCTCTGCTCTCTGTCAGCTCCTCTGTCATGCTGCACACTCAGTAATCACTCAACTCATGTCACCTGTCACCGCTCATTATCCCACAGCTCCACCACCTGGTCCAGTCAGTACTTAAGTTCACTCATTCCTCTCAGTCTGGGCCAGATTCTCTATCCTGTCTCATCAGCAGTAGACTTTCCAGCATTCCATTGATTGACTCATCACGTTCATGACCCTTGCCTTGACCACGACCACGCTTTTGCCTCAGCCCTCGTCTGCTTTTGCTCATCTGATCAGGTACCGACTCATGCTCTTGTTTTTTTTACTCTCTTTTTGGATCACGTACTGGATACTTCTGCTGAACAACTGACTTCACGGTATGAACTCTGCCTTTCCCTTCTGACTGTTTTTTTTGGATCACGGATTAAAGGTCAAGCTCATTCTGTATCACGGAC
>NW_023622475.1:0-4759 GCF_014905685.2 Nematolebias whitei | reverse complement strand
GGAGCAGCACATCTGAGGACAGAGTCCTACAAGATGTCCACAATCCAATACTACTCAGTAGATGTTATGGCATTCCTACTGGCAGTCATTGTGCTAGTATTTACTGTTTTCATTTTTGTAGTAAAGGTTCTTTGTCAGAAACTTTTTTGCAGAAGCAAAGTAAAAAAGGAATGAGCCTGAAAATAACTATGCATATCCGTCAGAGCGGAATTTAAAATATAATTTTTTTTTCATTATACAAGCCAGTTTTTTTAAACATCTAGGATTACACTCATACTTTCTAGATATTTCAGTTAAAGTTGTCACTTTTCTGGTACATGTTTATATCTGTTACATATCATCCTACACTCCATGTCTGGCGTTAAGAATTTTTTACTGAAAAACGATCTTGGAATTTTTTTATTATTTAACCATTTTTATTACTTGAGCATTTTGGGTTTTTTTTCTTACAAGGGTTGTGATTGTACTGTACTTAAAAAAAAAACATATTTCCTTTTTATTATTACAAATCATTTCATTTTATAAAAGCAAAATCATATTAATTTTGTAAAAGTTCACAAATATTCTTTGTATCTGTATCAATTATGCAAAAATATTAAAATGGAAATTAAGCAAATTTTCTGGGTTTTAAAGGTTTATATTTATGTACTTGTGTCACCAAGTAACAATATATGTAAAGCAAAATGCAATAATGGCTAAAAAGTAATATCCACTTTATTAAATTACCTGCTCTTTGGTGGTTTATGTCCTTCATGTAGTCAGTAAGTTCAAGTTCAAGTAGGTTTATTGCCGTTCTCACCACGTGATGCATGAGGTGGGACGAAATCATGTGCACAGGGTCCCAGTTACATCCAACTCATCTCAAGATCTCAAGTATACTCAAGAGTTCAGATAAAACCTCTGTATTTATTAATATAAATAAATATATATTACCACAAACATTATTTATGATGCAATCTAAATGCAACATTTAAAAACATGCAATAATCAAATGTAGTTTAACAAAACTGTTTTTTGGTCTTTTGCTATGTTTAAGTTAAGTGAGTCATTTTTTAAATATATTTAAACCAACTGAATTTAGACTTTAACCCTGTTCACATTAATCTAGATTATTTTCTTGGTTAATATTTTTTTCTCCATTCACAAATTCTGACAGAAACACTGAAATACCCATGCCGTGCCACTAGCTGGTGAGAATGCATGCATTAATATGAAGAAAGAACATTCATAGGTCAATAAAGGATTCTTCCAAAAATATCATAAGGCACTTTCACAAAACATTTTAAACCAAGCCTCGACACCTTCCGCTCTAAATTCTGAATGGACGGAGGCGGTGGAAGAGTTAAAGCCAAACCACGCCTTTGTGCTACCAAGCGAGGTAGTAACGGAGCTGAAACTGTGGACATGTTGAAAAGGTAAGGTGGCTTTGCAGCTCAATAGTCTGACGAGGTGATGACATACAGTCTGTGCCACAACCTGGCTCTGCAATTTATCTACAAATAAATCTATTACTGCAGACAAAGAAGATTGATAATGACAGAGCAAATGAGATTTAGGTAAGAAAAAATAAATAAATTGGGGAACCACAAAGAGAATTTCTAAACTGAGCATGCTTCGTCTGTCACACGAGTAATGCGTAGTGCTCCAAATAAACACAGCTGAGTTCTGCTTCACTTCTTTTGGTCCTTCTTTTGAAGAAGCTAGCTTCATTTCTGAACGCTCACATCTATGCAGGATGGATCTGGCTTGATTCATGACTTATAAACAGTCAGAGGCATTTCAATGACAGGCTGATTTAGAGGCCATTGTGCAGAAATGTTTTGTGAAAGTGGCTTTAGATTTAGATTTTGTTCAGTTTCCACTTAGTTATTAACCATTTCAGCACAGTTCAAGTTTAAAAGATCAGAAAAAAGTGAGACAGACAAATTGTAAACATTTCTCCATTGTTGTTTTGGTTTCTAGTGTATGAAGTGAAAGTGGGCATGCATCAAAGTGTTTTGAAAAACCTTTTTGTCTTGCAAAAAAACTTAATGCGTGTCAACAAGCAGTACAAAAAAAAAAAAAAAAAGCAGAAAATCCAATTTTAAAAAGCATCTGAAGTAGAAAGGACATTTGATCTTCAAATCTAAAAAAGCAAATACCTTCATGTCAGGAAAGGCATGTAAGGTCGAGAAAGAATATTACCGTAAGTGACAAAGCTTTTTAACTTTAAAAGAATAGTCTAGTCATTTTGGAAGTGAGATTTTGTCAGATAGTTATCAGTAATTAGAACCTTGTCAACTGCGACATCAGTCACAGTGCACTGAACCTGGATAGAAAGGCAGCATTCAATTCAGTTTATTTGTATAGCACCAAGTCACAACAGAAGTCGTCTCAGGGCAGTGAACAGAAACATTCATATACATAAAAGTAAGTTAATAATATTATTTGAGAAAGACTTCCTACAGGCTCTAATTGTTGAGTTTGTTGCTGTTTTCCCCAAAAGAGCAATGACTGTTTCACTTCTCAAATGTATGTAAGCTGAACATCAACAAACTGTTTATGCTGAGGCTGTGAATGTACCAGACCAATGAGAGATGAGTGGAACTGAAATGGCTAGATGTGCTCATCAGGCTAGCTGATACATTTGCAACCTTTACAGCCTCAGTATTATCAATATAAACACAAAGGGTCAGCACACACATGTCCATAGTGGCACAAATGTTGTTAGGTTCAGAACGCAATGACAAACTAAACAATGTCATGCAAAATTTAAGAAGTTTAATACTAGCTAATGCTGTGTTCTTTGACACCAGTATGCCATTTTTAGGACTGGTTTTATTAGTATGAAAGACTAAAAAGCAGACTATCATTAGGCCAATCCTTACCGTGGCCTGAAGGAAGACTTTTCCATCCATCCATCCATTTTCTTTACCCGTTTATTCCATTTTGGGTCACGGGGGTCGCTGGTGCCCATGTCCAGCAATCACTGTGCGAGGGGCGGGGTACACCCTGGACGGGTCGCAAGTCCATCACAGGGACACATAGAGACAAACGAGACAAACAACCATTCACTCTCTCACTCACACCTAAGGACAATTTAGAGTTACCAATCAGCCTAACATGCATGTTTTTGGACTGTGGGAGAAAACCGGAGTACCCGGAGAAAACCCACGCATGCATGGAGAGAACATGCAAACTCCACCCAGAAAGGCCCCTGGACCGGGGTTTGAACCAGGGACCTGCTCGCTGAGAGGCAGCAGCTCTACCAGTTGCGCCACCGTGCTGCCCTTGATAAAGTACTAATGATTGAAAAATATTTGCCAGAACATTATTTCAGAAATGGCAAGACTATCCCTTTAATAGCTAAAACTTATATTTTTAGTTTGTGATTGGACAACGAATCTTGGATGTTGACATTTTACTTTAAAACCAAAGTTTAGAAATATTTACATTGTATCAATATAAAATAGAAACTACTTGGATCCTCTGGTTTGATGTTTTGGGACAGCAATTGTCCATTTTGTTCAACCCAGTGTACAAATCAAGTTGTTAATTTATCTCAGGACTTGGCAAAATTGTGAATTACTGTATGTTTCCATTGAGTACAATAACTTGGAAAAAATGACATGAGAAGTTCAGCAAAGGTTATCAATCTTGGCAACAAGATCAGTCAATTCAGACACATCATGGTATTTTTGCAGGCTTTTGGTTAAAGAATGCTAGATGGAATTTTTTCGTAGGCATAACTATATGTTAAAGCTAGCAAAAAAAATTAAAAATAAATAAATTCCAGATTTATTCAATGTAAATACTTTCCTGAAAGACAGATTATTCTCTTAAATTGGTTTTATTCCAGTCTTAGAAGACCGTTCATATTTGCAGAAACCAAGTAGTCAAAATTAACAGGAGTCTTTGTTGTTAAATGAACAGCTCTAACATCTTATATCTTCTGTCAGAATTTCTTTCAGAGATGTACCAATTGATCCTGCTGACACTTGTGGTGTTGCTCTCCTCATCATCTTTGGTAAATGGAGGAAAAGTCTTGGTGTTCCCTTTGGATGGAAGCCACTGGGTCAACATGAATGTTATGATAAAGGAGCTTCACGCCAGAGGACATGAGGTGACCGTGATGCGGCCTTCTGATTCCTGGTACATCAAAGAAGAATCCCAGTACTACAAGACCATCACAATTTCCTCAACTGGTTTTGATGAACATAACTTTGGGTCACTAATCATGAGAACACTAAACATGCGTCGCCAAGGCTCTTCCATATGGACTCGCCTTTCTACAGAATACAAGCAATTAAAACACTTCCATCAGATGAACAAACAGGTTCTTCAAACAATGGAAGAAATATTTGAGAATACAAAACTGATGCAGAGCCTTCGCGATGCCAAATTTGATCTGGTTCTCACTGATCCTGGAACTGGTGGAGGAGTACTTCTAGCTCACCGTTTGGGTCTTCCACTTGTCTATAATGTCAGATGGACTATTCAGGGTGAAGGGCATGAAGCAATTGCACCCTCCCCACTTTCTTATGTCCCAATACCAACAGCAGATCTAACTGATAAGATGACATTTGCTCACAGGGTCAAAAATGTCCTTATCTACATCTTATCTCGTGTCCAAATTTTTTTCATTGTAGATTCAAATTACAAACCTTTTGTCCATCGTTATTTTGGCAGTGATGTACATTACATGGAGCTGTTTCAGGCAGCTGATATCTGGCTGATGAGAAATGATTTCACCTTTGAGTTTCCACGACCTACTATGCCT
>NW_023622474.1:0-4759 GCF_014905685.2 Nematolebias whitei | reverse complement strand
GATATTTTAGAAATGTCTGTGTGAAGTTTTCAACCATCGCCGTATGGGTAATCAAATTGTACAGCTTGCTAAATTAGCCATGTTGTTATTTTTCATATTTTGCCAAATTAATGTAAATGTGTGATGTTAAATTTTGATTCTGTAAATAAATGACCACGTTCATTTTGATGGGTCAAAGATAACTAACGTCTCACGTTACGTTTTTAATAATTCAATGCACGATATTATCCAGTCCAGAAAAATGAAAGAATCCGTTTAATTTATGAATATATACAGCATATGTTCATCTACATCTGGTGGCCCGTACGTTTGTCTACATCTGGTGGCCCGTTACAGGTTCATAAATGGACTGTTATATCGGTGTAACAATTGATTTTACATGTTGGCATGAAAAGAGTGCAGATTGTGGCTGTGTGAAACGCAGCGCAGCTGAGATGCTCAGAGAGAAAATACATCAATGCTTGCAGCTAGTGATGTTTTGAAAGCTGAAATTGTGAGTCAATATGTCTTTTTGAAAGCTGAATTTGTACATCTGTAATGTGTGACAAAGTTGATGAGCTGTGGAAACGTTATTCTGTTTAAACTGTGGTCCAGACGTGGCTCTGGTCCGGCTCGGTTCTGATAAGTTCGAACGAGTTGTTTTAAATGGTTGGAGTAACGTTTTGAGACCGGAGCGCCGCCTCCGTGAAGCTTTGGGAGTTGATTAGTTACATTTTTAACAGAAAATGGTACATTTTGACAGTTTAAAAGACGAAAAGTTGACCGGACTTGTTCAGGCTAATGCTACACGCTAGCTGGAAAAACGATCTGTGATTGGTTGAAAACGGCCGTGTGGAAAGCCCTGATTGGCTGAGAGACGTGTCTGTCGTCACTAAATCTGATGTCAGCGATGTAAAGCCCACCCCCGCGCTGTTATGATTGGTAGATTCAGTCACGTGACCCGGAAATGAGCTCGGTTAAACCGAAGCCTTTTCTGTGCTTAAAATCACTAAATAAAATTTGCCACATGTCCCCAAAACTCATGTTTCATGCAAAGAAGTCGTGCTTGTTGAAACAACGCCACGTTTAAGCTTTAAATCCGTTCAGAAATGTTGATTTGACCGAGTTTTAGCCGAAGCTAACTTTAAGCTAAGCGGCTAACGACAGGATGTCAACAGAACGTCCACAGGAAGTTGTCATAGGCTCCTGCTGGTAGAAAGCTAACACCGCCACCTGCTGTGAAAGAGGAGTATAACAGTTTTTCTGAAGAAAGACTGAAGCTCCTCATAACATTTTTTCTTTTTCTATTCACCAACCTGGTTCAATGAGTAACTGTTAAAATAGCGGATTTCTGGAAGTGAACGGTTTAAAATAAAAAAGCGTTTTTAAACTGATGTTGCTGTGAGACTTTTTAGAAAAATTGCAGGTTTATTAAGTTCAGTGCTTTAGAGTAAAAAACACTGAGAAGCTTGGTAATCTAGTATCTGTTAAAAAATAAGCACATTAAAAGTAACACTGCAGAGAAGCATTTACTTAAATATTCATGAATTGGGGTAAAACCTATGACAGGTGCCCGTTCCTCTGAATAAGTTGACTTATAACAGTACTTTTGTGTAAATCCAGAGCTAAAATAGTGTGAAACTCAATGACACTTGAATACAAATATTTACCTGTAAAATATCTGGAGCTGGCAACTGTTTTGACCAGATAAAGTGCTGAACAGTGAATGACCATGGCTGATGGAACAGAAAAGAATATTGAGACCAAAATGGAATGGTTAGAGGTTGCGTTAGCACTGCTGACGGAATCTTTACATCCATATGGTAAACAGGTGGAGAGCATCAACGACAAAGAGTTATTGGACAATCTGAAGGAGGTTGCAGAGAGTGTGACCTCTACAGAAATTACAAAGTCAAGTTATGATCAGCTGGCTAAAATTGCAATGTTGCTGAAAGAATCATTCTATACAGTCGTTGAGAAAGCTGATGACCTTACAATAAGGTTAAACAGTGAAAAAGAGGTGGTTCAGGAAATTGAAGAACACTTCCTTCAATTTAAAAGTGAACACGAAGTCCTCGCACAAAAACATTCTGAACAGATGTTTCAATCACAGCAAGATGCACGTGCAGAAGTTGATTCACTGAACAGCAAAATACAGTTACTTAATGCATCACTATCTGAAGCCAGGGATGCTAAAGAGCTGTTGTCCAGAGAATACTTTGCATTAAGACGGGATCACGTCGTGACAGTGTCACAAGTTTCCCGCTGCAAAGCTGAGATAGATGTGCTTAAGACACAACTTTGCCATGCAGAAAGGAAAGGTGCTGAGAGGCGTGGACAGGATGTGGAGACACACTGGGTTTCAAACCCAAATCTCCTCACATCATACACCCCTCCATACATACCTAAGGTGGTAGGGACAGACCTGAACAGGTCTCCTCTACCAAACATGCAACAGAGAGCATTGAAACTTCCTCTTTCAATAGATGTTCTGCTAAAACTCTCAAAATATGTACAACGCTTTGTACCTGGACCGATGGGTTCAACTGGAACAAAAGCGTACCTGAAAGATCTTGAATTCAGATTGAAAGGTTATCCTAATGCTACGGTTGAGGATAAGATCAGTCTGATAAGGCTCACTTCAGACAGAGAGGTGTTCACCTTCATCGAACGTCTACCTGATGTAACGAGAAAGGATTACAACCTTCTGTGTGAAGCTTTGATCAGAGAGTACGACCCCTGCACGGGACCTGCTGGTTTCCCAGCCGCTGACAAGGTCACGCAAGGCAAGAATGAACATCCAAAAGTTTATTACAAAAGAATCTTCCAAGCTTATTTTGGTAACAGAAATGAAACCGGAATGGAGGAGGAAGAAGGTTTTAAATTTGTTTTCAGCCAAAATCTCCACACTGATTTTAAAAGATCAGTACAAATGATGGCATATTTCAGAGAAAAATCCGTCAATGAGATTAAACAGTGTGCTATGATTGTGTTTGAGGCATGTTCTCATGCTAAGACGCCCATAGAAGTGTTTCCTGGTGTAAAGGTTAAACCCCTCTACCTAGAACTGGAATGACGGCGTGCCTCGCCGCCTCCTCCTAAAACAGGCGAGAAAAAGCAGTATTTTCAAACTAACAAACCGCGTAATGAAGGTGCACGCTGCGACAAAAAAGCTCCTCTTTCAGAGGATGAACGTGATTATCGTATATGGGGTGTGCGTAGGACGCAAAGATATGGGATCCAAGAGGACCCATATTATCAGGGGAAGTCCGAAGAGGAACCCCCAAAAGACGTACCTAACCCTCCCCCACCTCGGACGAAACAAACCGAGGCGATAAAATCACAAAGGTCCCAGGAACAAGGCCCTACACCTCTGAGCTCGGAAGAGACAGAGAAACTACAGAGGTTTTTAGAAACTTTGATACACGCTGAAATGGGAAACCAACCTGGAACGCTGTGTAGTGAGGTGATCGCTACTAAATCTGAAGGCGCGAATGACAACATTACAGAGGTCGGTGAAACACACCAAGACATTGCTGTTGTTGCCTCCAACAACCCCTCATCGGACGAAGGGGGGGTAAACTCACACACAAACGATGATGAGTCATCGCAAGCTGAACACTCAGAACCTGATTTTCATGAATTTGAACTAGGCATTCCATTTCTGGGAGGACTCCCAGATAACCTGGTACCGAGTCAAGAAGCTGGGCCAGTATGTTTCACGAAACCAACACAGGCCATAGCTCTTTTCTCAACCAAGGACGTCGACCAAGGGCCTCAAACCTATGGTGTCTTACCCATAGACAGGTCCGACGACTCAGAAAAGGATTCGTTGGAGCTCCCCAAGGAGCAAGAACCCTTAACAGTCTCATCACAGATTGAACAGGTGGTCGCCCAAGCCGACACTCTGACATCTGATGAAGAAAGAGACAAACTTCGCCAAGTTCTTTTAAAATATGAAAAGTCATTTTCAACTGACCCAGACATCATCCAACTTCAGAAGTTGGATGATCCTGCAATTAACTCGATGATACTGTATCTGACTGACCCAGACAAATACACTCCATCGAAAGGCGAACTGGATTCCAATCAAGACCTTAAAGTCCTCTTTCAGCTGCGCAAACAGTTAAAACTACTCAAGGACAACCTAACTTTAGCTCATGGAGCGACGTCCTCACCCGTGTTCGCGGTCTCCCATGACCGAAGGGGGGTGACGCCAGTTAGGATAATGCTACCAGACGCGATAACGTGAATCAAATCTGACATCCAGAGTGAGTGGCGCACCGAAACGTCGTTTTCTAGTTGCTTAATCACTGCTTTTGTCAATGTTGTAACGTTGTTTTACTGGTTGCTTAGTCACTGTTTTTGTCGATGTTGAGACATCGTTTAATTGGTTTTTGGTATTGTTTCTGAACACCCCAAGCAAGAATGAATTTTGTGTGTAGTTAAGTTAGAGACTAAGAGGCCTTTAACCATGCCAACATGCAGTTCATTCGTTAAAATGCAATCTTTGCGGAGTCAATGTAGATTAATGCTACCTTAAGTACCATAATCTACATTGGTCTCACAACGCTTAAGCCGAACCTACTCGAACAATTCTATTCGGGGGGATAGCTAATTCTTTTTGATGAGTCTCGCCATAGACTTCCAAAAACATTTATGGGGAAACCAAACACCCAATCTCAAGTCGTTCGTCTAAAAGACAACAGACAATTGAACCAAACTATATTTTGCCATGTAAAGCTAACTTAAACCAAGTTAGAAATGGAAAAATAGTTTG
>NW_023622473.1:0-4760 GCF_014905685.2 Nematolebias whitei | reverse complement strand
ATCCAAATCAGGTCACGAGGGAATCCAAAGAGCATGAGGAACCAGGAAACTGGAAAGAAGAGCAAAAGGTGAACAAATTCTTTTCACCAAGACATTTGCCTCACAACAGTACAATACCATAAGAGGTGATATGCTCCAGCGTTGAATCACACCGGACTGCAGCCTTAAGTAGATGGAGAGGCTCATCAGGCTGATGGCCGCCAGGTGTTGGTAATCAGCGGCCATCAGCAAGGCAGGCTGCAGGCAGTGGGACCCTTACAGTACCCCCCCCCCCTCAAGAATCGCCACCTGGCGACCTGAGGCGCTTCTCGGGGTGGTCTCTGTAGAACCTGGAAATCAAACTGGGGTCAAGGATAAAGGACCTGGGGATCCATGACCTCTCCTCAGGACCGTACCCCTCCCAATCGACCAGGTATTGGAAACCCCTACCCCTGCGCCTCACGTCCAAGATGGAACGGACGGAGAACGCAGGGTGGTTGTCGATCAGGCGAGGCGGCGGAGGGAGGTCAGATGGAGGACACAGGGGACTGAGGGAGACAGGTTTCACTTGTGAAACGTGGAACGTGGGATGGATGCGCATGGCCCTGGGGAGCTGGAGGCAGACCGCAGAGGGGTTGATGATACGGGTGATGGGAAAAGGACCAATGAAGCGGGGGGCCAGTTTGCGAGGGGTGTCCCGCAGCTTAATGTCCTTGGTGGACAACCAAACTTGCTGGCCGACCTGGTAGGCGGGCGTCTCTGAACGGTGGCGGTCAGCAAACCGTTTTGCCTGGGCTGCGGTCCTAAGGAGGGCTGCTTTGGCCTGGCGCCAGATACGACGGCAACGCCTGAAGTGGTGCTGGACGGATGGGACCGAACAGTCTGTTTCAGAGTCAGGAAACAAGGGAGGATGGTAGCCTAAGGAGGCTTCAAAGGGGGACATGCCGGTGGCAGAGGAGGGGAGGGATTTATGTGCATACTCCACCCAAACCAAGTGCTGGCTCCAGGACGAAGGGTTAGACTCAACCAGGCAACGCAGTGTGGACTCCAGCTCCTGATTGCAGCGCTCGGCTTGTCCGTTAGCCTGGGGATGGTAACCAGAGGTAAGGCTAACAGACGCCCCGAGCGACTTGCAAAAGGAGTGCCAGACCTGGGAGATGAACTGCGGGCCTTGGTCAGAGACAATGTCCGACGGGATCCCATGGAGCCTAAACACATGGAGGGTGAGTAACTGGGCAGTCTCAAGGGCAGAGGGGAGCTTAGGGAGGGGAACAAAATGGGCGGCCTTTGAGAAGCGGTCAACCACCGTAAGGATGGTGGTGTTGCCGTCAGATGGTGGAAGGCCAGTAACGAAATCAAGGGCAATGTGGGACCAAGGGCGACTAGGGGTCGGGAGGGGGAGCAAAGGGCCAGCCGGGGGTTTAGTACCGGACTTGTTTCTGGCACAGACAGGGCAGGCAGAAACAAAGTCCTTGATGTCTGAAGTCATGGAGGGCCACCAGAAATGGGTCTTGGTAAGGGAGAGCATGCGGTTGACTCCGGGGTGACAGGAAAGCTTATTAGAGTGAAGCCATTGGAGCACCTGGGACCGCACGCTGGAGGGGACGAAGAGGGTGCCGGGGGGACCACCACCAGGGTCTGGTTCGGAGAGGAGGGCCTGTTGGACGGTGGCGGTGATGGGCCAAGAAAGAGAGCCCACAATGTAGGACGAAGGGATAATCGAATCAGAAGGCTCGGATGAGTCTGCTGGAGCAAACTGCCTGGACAGGGCATCAGGTTTAATGTTCTTGGAGCCCGGGCGGAAGGTCAAAACAAAATTGAAACGAATAAAGAAAAGCGACCAACGGGCCTGACGGGGGGTCAGACGCTTGGCGTTCCGAAGGTAGATCAAGTTCTTATGGTCAGTCCAGATTAAAAAAGGTGTCTCAGTGCCTTCCAGCCAGTGCCGCCATTCCTCGAGAGCGAGTTTGACCGCCAAAAGCTCGCGGTTGCCCACATCGTAATTTCGCTCAGCTTGGGAAAGACGACGAGAGAAAAAGGCGCAGGGATGGACCTTGTTGTCCAGAGGAGACCGTTGGGAGAGGACCGCCCCAACCCCAGTGTCAGAGGCGTCCACTTCCAAAATAAACTGGTGCGCGGGGTCAGGATGGCAGAGGATGGGCGCCGAGGAAAAGAGGGACTTAAGCTTCGAGAAGGCGGCTTCAGCCTCCGGGGTCCAGTGAAAGGCTCGGGCAGTCGAAGTGAGCTGAGACAGGGGGGCGGCGACACGACTGTAATCTTTTATAAATCGTCTATAGAAATTCGCAAACCCTAGGAAACGTTGTAACTGCTTCCTGGACTCGGGGGTCGGCCAGTCGACTACCGCCCTGGTCTTTTCAGGGTCGGTTCGGCAACGACCACCCTCAAAAACAAAACCTAGAAAAGACACAGTGGAGGTGTTAAACTCGCACTTCTCAGGTTTAACGAATAATTGGTTCTCCAGCAGCCGCTGAAGAACCAAACGAACGTGGGCCGTGTGTTGAGCGGGGTCGCGAGAATAAATAAGAATATCATCCAAATAAACGAACACAAAATTACCAATAAAGTCGCGCAGGACGTCATTAACGAGCGCCTGAAAAATCGGGGGGGCATTGGTTAACCCAAAGGGCATAACTAAATATTCGAAGTGGCCCAGAGGAGTGCGAAAAGCGGTCTTCCACTCGTCGCCCTCTTTAATACGGACGAGGTGGTACGCGTTTCAGAGATCAAGTTTAGAAAAGCAGGAAGCAGACTGTAACTGCTCCTGAAGTGAGTCAATAAGAGGAAGAGGGTATTTATTTTTAATTGTTATGTTATTTAAACCGCGATAATCTATACATGGCCGGAGTGACTTATCTTTTTTAGAAACAAAGAAAAAACCCGCTCCCACAAGGGAGGTCGAGGGTCTAATGATGCCTGAGGCAAGAGATTCATTAATATAGTTAGTCATAGACTCCCTCTCAGGACCAGAAAGGTTGTAGAGTCTGCTTGACGGCAAGGGGGCGCCAGGTAACAAGTCAATCGCGCAGTCGTAGGGACGATGAGGAGGAAGTGACAAAGCGCGTTGTTTACTAAAGACGGCCGCCAGGTCGCGGTATTCTGCAGGAACCGAGGAAAGATCGATCTCCTCTAGAGGAAGCGTGTCACGAGGGGACGCTTTAACAGCGGAGCGTAAACAATTGCTGAGGCACTTGTCGCTCCATTTATCAACACAGCCGCGCTCCCAGTTAATAACTGGGTTATGGTTACGAAGCCAAGGGAAACCTAGAATTACTTGAGGAGTATGAGAATTGAAAACGAAGAAATCAGTCATTTCATGATGATTTCCCGACATAATGACATGTAACTCGGTGGTCTTTAAATTAATACGGGTCAGTGTGTCTCCGGTTAAGCCGGCGACAGAAATTGACGGAATTTCGCGAGTCGGAAGAGAATATTCTTTAACTAAATCAGAGCTAATCAAATTTTGTTCAGCGCCTGAGTAAATAAGAGCTGAAAAAGAAAAGCGACGGTTTTGTGTTTGAATGACCATGGGAAGTAACAATTTAAATGGGGAGGTTAACGCAGACGTTCCCACCAGTAACTCCCGCTTTACTGCTGGAAGTTCTCGTTTCCCCGAAACGGACAGTGGGGCAGAAAGTGACTGGAATTACCACAATAAATGCAGAGACGGGCAGATACACGCCGCTGTCTCTCTGCAGGAGTCAGCCGTGCGCGCCCCACCTGCATAGGCTCGGGGGAGCGATCCCGTGAAGGGAAAGAAGATGATTGGCTGTGACCAGGAAGCAAGGAAGACTGGGAGTTGTAGTTCACAGGGGGCTGTCTCGAAGAAAAGGACTCGTAGCGAGGGGTCGTAAACCCGGAAGTGGGGGAATTGTGGGAAACGTAGTGCCGCGGTGCAGGCTTGGGCTCACCTGGAGGAGTCGGAAACCCGGAAGTCGAGGGTCGATGGGAACTGTAGTTTGTTTCTCTTCGCCTCTCCCGGAAGCGGTCGTCGATCGAGATGGCAAGGTCTATCAGCTTGTCGAAAGTCTCGGGCTCATCTCGCGTGGCCAGCTGATCTTTGAGAAAATCAGAGAGAGCGTTAAGGAAAATACCTTGGAGGGCGGGCTCGTCCCATCCTGTTTGGGCAGCAATGATCCGAAACTCCAGAGCGAACTCCGAGGCATTACGACGGCCCTGTCGTAAGTTCAACAATCGCTTGGCGGCATTTGAAGCCTGCAGGGGACGGTCAAAAATCCTGCGAAACTCCCGAAGAAAGAGGGCATAGGAAGCAGGGGGGTTATCATGACTCAAGAGGAACGAGTGAGCCCACCGGAGAGCGTTACCTTTGAGCTGGCTTACGAAGAAGGTGATTTTGGCTGTGTCCGACGAGAACTGGGAGGGAGCCCCCTCGAAGGCGAGTCGGCACTGGAGCAAGAAGCCGCCACATTGGTCAGGGTCTCCGGTGAAAAACTCAGAGGGTTTAATGAAAATTTGTTGAACAGGAGGAGTGGGACCAAGAGCCACGGGGACTGACGGAACGACTGGAGCTGGGGAGGCAGAAGCTTGCAGCTGACGTTTAATGGAATAAATCATACCTCCGAGCTCCTGAAGGTTGGACTGGACCATGGTCTGGTGAGTCAGCACCTGATGAATTACTTTGTCCATCCTGTCGATCCGCTCCTCCGCGGGAACGGGGGAGGTCTGCTCGCTCTTGGTCTCATTCTGGGTCTGTTGTGGCTGGAGCATTTCTGTTAGGAGTGCGCGGGGAACCCAGATGA
>NW_023622472.1:0-4761 GCF_014905685.2 Nematolebias whitei | reverse complement strand
CTGTCTTGCCCTGCTTGCCTACTGAAACCATCCTTGGAGATCCACAAGTCTCAGCTGAGCCTCACTGCCTTCTCCAACCTGTAAGAGGAAACAAACAAACCAAACATTATCGCAACCACCCTCGTTACACGAACCTCCTGACCTTTGTCCTTCCTCTCCAGGGATTCCAGGCTACCATCTGTATATATGTATATAACATCACTGTAAATAAATTCATTTTTCCTTTTTATCTGAGTCTTGCGTCGTTTCCGGGTCTCGTACTATCTGGGTATCCTGAGCTTATGACAGAAATGCTCCAGCCAAACCAGACCCAGAACGAGACCAGGAGCGATCAAGCTTCCTCCCCTTCTCAAACAGAACGAATCAACCAACTGGAGGAGATGCTGAAACAAGTCTTGACCCAGCAACAAAAGACCCAGTCCAACCTTCAGGAGCTCGGAGGTATGGTCTTCTCTATTAAAGACTTTCACCTTCTTCCACCACAGCTTCAGCTGTTCCACCTGAGCCGAGTCCAGTCTGTACTTGCCCCGTTACCAACCACACAAACCAACAAGTTCTCGTAAAACCTTCTGAGCTGTTCTCCGGGGACCCTGATCTCTGTGAGGGCTTTCTCCTTCAATGCAGACTTGCCTTCAAAGGAGCTCCTCAACTCTACGCCACAGACACCGCAAAAATTACGTATTTCATCAGTCAGCTTAAAGGTAACGCTCTCCGGTGGGCAACTTCTTTCCTACATCATCACAACCTAGATACAGTTTCTTTTGATATTTTACTCACCGAGTTCCGTAGGATTTTCGACCGGCCATTGCAGGAACCCAATGCGGAGAAGCGACTTCTGGGTCTACGTCAGGGCCGGCGACCCGTATCTGAATACGCTCTCGACTTCCGCATTCTCGCCGCTCAGACCGGGTGGAACGAGAGAGCCCTAAAAGGTACATTTTTAAACTCATTATCTGATTACATTAAGGACCAGATCGCCGCACGAGACGAGCCACCAAGTTTCGACGCATTAATAAACTTAGCCATATCCCTTGACGAACGCCTACGGGAGCGCAGAAGAGAACGGGACTACAACTCCCAGAGATCCACAGCTTCCGGTTCCTCTCCGTCATCAGGTGGGTCCCGCAACTACAAACTCCATTTTGAAAACTACAAATCCCAGAGTTTCCCAGTCTCCACTCCGACAACTGTGCCTGCGATACCAGAACCTGAACCCATGCAGGTGGGACGCACCCGATTGACTCCCGATGAGAAACAAAAACGTAGAGAGGCCAACTTGTGTATTTACTGTGGGAGGGATGGACATTATATTTCTGCTTGCCCATTTCGGGGAAACGAAGGCGCCCGCCAATAAATAGAGAAATATTGGTGGGCACTTCCTCTTTCTCTTCTCTACAGAGACTATCATTACCCACTGTTATTCAAGTTAATCAGAATCGTTTTTCAGTCCTTGCTTTAATTGACTCAGGCGCAGAACAAAATTTATTAAGCCTTAATCTAGTCAAAAAGTTTTCTTTACCCATTCAAGAAATTCAACCAGTTTACATAGCTGGAGTCACCGGTGAGACCCTGGCCCAGATCCGCTTTAAGACTGAAGCTCTGCATCTAATAACGTCTGGAAACCATCACGAAAACATTAATTTCTTTGTGTTTGACTCACCCAACACTCAATTAATTTTAGGATACCCCTGGTTAAAAGATCATAATCCACATATTAATTGGGAATTGGGGAGGGTGGAGAGATGGAGCAACAAGTGTCTAAAACACTGTCTTCGCTCAGGTATCTCCAACTCTTCTAGTTTGGACATGACCAAAGAGGAGATTGATTTGTCTGCCATCCCCTCTAACTACCATGATTTAGCGAAAGTATTCAGCAAACAGAAAGCCTCATCTCTACCTCCACACCGTCCGTACGACTGCTCCATTGACCTCCTTCCTGGAGCCCCCCTACCCTCCAGTCGACTCTATAATCTCTCAGGCCCAGAGAGGGACTCCATGAAGAAATACATTGAGGAGTCTCTCGACTCCGGGATCATTCGCCCGTCCACCTCTCCTGTGGGGGCAGGGTTTTTCTTTGTCTCAAAGAAAGATAAAACTCTCCGCCCCTGTATTGATTACCGGGGTTTGAACAACATAACGGTAAAAAATAAATATCCCCTACCTTTAATTGATTCCATCCATGAACAGTTGCAATCTGCCACCATTTTCACCAAGTTAGATTTGCGGAATGCATACCATTTAGTTCGCATAAAACATGGTGATGAATGGAAGACAGCCTTCCGAACACCCCTGGGTCATTTCGAGTACCTGGTCATGCCTTTCGGACTAACCAATGCCCCTGCTGTTTTTCAGGCCTTAGTTAATGATGTCCTAAGAGATTTTATTGGAGATTTTGTTTTCATCTACCTAGATGACATTCTTATTTACTCCCACGACAGAAACAGTCACATAGCGCAAGTCCGGACAGTACTACAGAGACTTTATGAGAATCAATTGTTCGTAAAGGGTGAGAAATGTGATTTTCATGTTCCCTCTGTATCCTTTTTGGGTTTTATCTTCGGGGAGGGACATTATAGAACGGACCCCGAGAAAACCAAGGCAGTGGTGGAGTGGCCCGTCCCAGAGACCAGAAAGCAATTGCAACGTTTTCTGGGTTTCGCAAATTTCTACAGGCGCTTCATAAAGGATTATAGTCGCATCGCCGCACCTCTGTCTCAGCTTACCTCCATCAACAGGACTTTTAGATGGACCCCTGAGGCAGATACAGCATTCAGTAGACTTAAAGAACTTTTTTCATCCACACCCATCCTTTGCCATCCAGACCCCAAACATCAATTCATTCTAGAAGTGGATGCATCTGACACTGGGGTAGGAGCTGTTCTGTCCCAAAGGTCACCCAGAGACAATAAGGTTCACCCATGCGCCTTTTTCTCTCGACGCCTATCATCTGCAGAAAGAAACTATGATGTGGGTAACCGGGAGCTGTTAGCGGTTAAGTTGGCGTTAGAAGAATGGCGCCATTGGCTCGAAGGTACTGAAATTCCTTTTTTGATATGGACTGATCATAAAAACCTCACATATTTAAGAGATGCCAAACGGTTGACCCCCAGACAGGCACGCTGGTCACTATTCTTCAATCGTTTCAATTATACTTTAACTTTCAGACCCGGTTCTAAGAACACCAAACCTGATGCTCTCTCTCGTCAGTTTTCCCCTCCAGATGTTCCTGACACCGAAGAGAACATCATCCCTCCAGTCTGCATTGTCGGGGCACTCACCTGGTCTATTGAAAGAGAGGTACGTGAGGCTCATAAGACTGAACCTGACCCTGGCACTGGACCCCCTGGAACTCTTTTTGTCCCCTCAACTATGAGGTCGAAGGTACTCGAATGGTTACACACCAACAAACTGTCATGTCACCCCGGCACCTCGCGCATGCTGTCTTTAACTAAGACTCACTTCTGGTGGCCTACACTTACTCAAGACGTAAAAGAATTTGTCTCAGCATGTTTAACATGTGCTCGTAATAAAACAGGAAACCAACCTCCTGCTGGACTTTTGCAACCCCTGCCTACACCCAGCCGTCCATGGTCTCACATATCAGTAGATTTTGTCACAGGCCTGCCTCCATCGGAAGGTAACACGACTATTCTTACAGTCATTGATAGATTTTCGAAAGCAGCCCACTTCATCCCTCTTCCCAAACTCCCTTCCGCCCTAGAAACGGCTCAACTTCTTGTACAGCATGTTTTCAGGATCCACGGTATTCCCTCTGATGTGGTATCGGATCGAGGCCCCCAATTCATCTCTCAAGTATGGCGCTGTTTTTGTAATACTCTAGGGGCTTCCTCCAGTCTCACCTCCGGTTACCACCCCCAGTCCAACGGTCAGGCGGAACGTTGTAATCAGGAACTGGAATCCACCCTACGCTGCATCACAGAACTTAACCCCTCAGCCTGGAGTCAGCACCTGGTTTGGGTGGAGTACGCCCACAACTCTCATAGATCTACAGCCACAGGTATGTCACCTTTTGAAGCCTCTCTTGGATACATGCCTCCTCTTTTTCCCAGCCAGGAGACTGACATCTCAGTACCCTCCGTACAACATCACTTCCGCCGTTGTCGACGCATCTGGCGCCAGGCCAAGGCATCGCTGGTACGCACCGCTGCCCAAAACAAAAAATTTGCCGATCGCCACCGTTCTGCTACACCACCCTACCAAGTGGGCCAAAGGGTATGGCTTTCCACCAGGGACATCCACCTGAGGGACACTCCCAGGAAAATGGCTCCCCGGTTTATCGGCCCTTTCCCCATCATCAAGATAATAAACCCCTCTGCCGTAAGACTTCAACTTCCTAGCTCCATGAGGATTCATCCCACGTTCCACGTCTCTCAGATCAAGCCTGTCTCCGAAAGTCCTTTGTGCCCACCTGCCGACCTCCCTCCACCCGCCCGGTTGATCGACAACCATCCAGCCTTCACAGTCCGGACCATCCTGGATGTGCGACGCCGAGGACGTGGTTACCAGTACCTAGTTGACTGGGAGGGATATGGTCCTGAAGAAAGATCTTGGATCCCTCGTTCTTTCATACTGGATCCAAGCCTCATCTCTGCCTTCTTCAAGGCCCACCCCGAGAAGCGCCTCAGGTCGTCTGGAGGCGACTCTTGAGGGGGGGTACTGTAAGAGTAGTTCTTGCTGCAGCCCCAAGATGGCTGCCAATCACCACCAGCTGTTGGCCATCTGCCTGATGAGTTCCAGCTC
>NW_023622471.1:0-4762 GCF_014905685.2 Nematolebias whitei | reverse complement strand
GAACTACCAATCAGAAGATCGGAACCAGCCCAGAACCGGACCTACTCTAGAGTTTTACTTTATTTCACAATAAATCTTTTAACCCTCTCAGTGGTTGTTGTTGTTGTTTGCGATCCGGCCTCTGGTTCATGACAGTAGAATCTGGCCATTATGGATCCAACACCAACCCGAGAGTGGTGCTCTAAGGTAGAAGGGGCTGTTAGTAAACTTGAGAAAGGGCTTCAGGAAATGGTTGTTTCTCTTCAAGCTTTGTCCCAACAGTCAAACCAAGTCATCAACCAAACCCTGTTGACTCCTGCACCAAGAGAACCACGGTTAGCCCCCCCTGAACATTTCAGAGGTGAGCCTGAGCAATGTCGACCATTTTTGACTCAGTGTGACATTCAATTTCAATTGCAACCTTCATGTTTTCCCACTGAGCATGCTAAAGTAGCTTATGCTGTCTCACTTCTCGCTGGAAGAGCCAAGACGTGGGGCACTTCTGAATGGTTAAAAGGTGGCGTGGTATGTCGTAATTTTTCTGAATTTTCCAAAGAGTTGTGTCGGGTTTTTGACCCCATCCTCCCTGAGAGAGAGGCAGCCCGAAGAATTTTTGATATTAAACAAGGCAAGGATTCTGTAACCAAATACATCATTCACTTTCACTCTGTTTCAGCAGACAGTCATTGGGATGAACACGCACTCACTGACGCCTTCTTCAGGGGGCTTAATGAAGATGTTAAGGATGTGCTGGCAACAATGGACTATCCCTCATCCCTACGCCAGCTGGAGGAGGTGGCCACCCGTGTTGACCTTCGCCTGCGTGAGCGTGAGCGTGACCGTGAACAGAGTCGAGGCAAGGCCACAGCCATGTCCAGAACCAGACATCACCTTGTGGATCATGAACCTAAAACGGAACAAACCAAGAGCCCTCAGGATCCTCTGTATGCTACGGAACCCATGCAACTAGGAAGAAGTCGTCTGACCACCCAGGAACGAGAACGTCGGAGGAGGTACCATCTCTGTTTTTATTGTGGTCAAGGCGGTCATGATTGTCATCATTGTCCAGTAAAAGACCAGGCTCAGCAGGAGAAGAGAGGCTCCTGTTGAGTCTTAGTCATAAGATCAAGTCCTCTCCACCTATCATGTCCAAGTCCAAGGTCAAGTTCATAATAAAGGGTGGTCAACCCGTCATCGTCTCAGCTTTTATTGATTCAGGGGCCGACACGGAATTCATTGATAAAACCTTTGCCAAATCCATAGATCTGACCATTGTTCCATCACCTAACAACCATAAGGTCCTCGCTTTAGATGGTCATCCTTTAAGTCAATCTAGTCTTGAAACTGTTCCAGTCACCATGGTGTCGGCCAACAACCATTCGGAACTGATCAGATTCATTGTTATTGATTCACCCCAACTCCCAGTGGTTTTAGGTTCCACTTGGTTACGCAAACACAACCCCCAAATCGATTGGAGGAACCAAGAGATTGTAGGATGGGCTAATGAGTGTTATTCTACATGTATTCAGAGCCAACCCAGTTCACCAGCCCTTGTCACAGCCAATGAGGAGACCTATCCTAATCTAAGTCAGGTACCTAAAGAGTACCATGATTTGAAAGAGGTCTTTAATAAATCAAAAGCTACGTCCCTTCCGCCACATCGTCCATACGATTGTGGTATTGACCTGATCCCAGGTTCTACCCCCCCTCGGGGTAGATTATATTCTTTGTCTGGTCCCGAGCAAGAGTCCATGAGGAAATATATAACAGAGTCCCTCCAAGCTGGTATCATTAGACCTTCAGCATCCCCCGCTGGTGCAGGTTTTTTCTTTGTAGGGAAGAAAGATGGGTCACTTCGTCCATGCATTGACTATAGAGAACTTAACAAAATAACCATAAAGAACAAGTATCCTCTGCCCCTCATGAACTCTGCTTTTGATATAATCCAAAATGCTAAGATATTCACCAAACTGGATCTTCGCAATGCTTACCATTTGGTCAGGATACGGCGGGGAGATGAATGGAAGACGGCTTTTAATACCGCAGATGGCCATTATGAATATCTTGTTATGCCATTCGGCCTCACCAACGCTCCTGCCGTTTTCCAAGCCCTGGTTAATGATGTCCTTCGTGACATGATTAACATTTACGCTTTTGTTTACCTTGATGACATACTTATCTTTTCACAAGATAGCATTTCTCACCGTCGCCATGTCAGAGCTGTCTTAACCCGCCTTTTACAGAACAACTTGTTTGTCAAGGCAGAGAAGTGTGCTTTCCACCAAGTGTCCACCTCATTCCTTGGGTTCAACATTTCTCCAGGTCAAGTATCCATGGAACCCGGGAAGGTATCAGCGGTGGTGGATTGGCCCAAGCCCAAGGATCGTAAACAGCTGCAAAGGTTTCTCGGTTTTGCAAATTTTTATAGGAGGTTCATTAAGAACTACAGTTCAGTTGCAGCTCCTCTTCATTTTCTCACCTCATCTAAGACCAAGTTCATCTGGGACTCCGTTGCCAACCAATCATTCCAGAAGCTCAAAACATTGTTTTCCTCTGCTCCAATCTTGCACTCTCCAGACCCCGAGAAACAATTCATTGTGGAAGTCGATGCATCCAGCACCGGGGTGGGCGCCATCCTCAGTCAGCGCAGCACAGATGGTAAGATCCACCCCTGTGCTTACTTCTCCAGGGCACTCTCCCCCGCTGAGAGAAACTACGACGTGGGAGACCGTGAGCTTTTGGCAGTCAAGATGGCCCTGGAGGAATGGAGGCACTGGCTGGAAGGTGCGAAGAAGTCCTTTTTGGTATGGACCGACCATAAAAACCTGGAGTACCTTCGCACAGCAAAGAGACTCAATCCCCGTCAGGCCAGGTGGGCTATGTTTTTCTCTCGGTTCAGTTTCACCCTCTCTTACAGACCCGGGCCCAAGAATGCCAAGCCGGATGCCCTGTCCCGGGTCTTTGAGGTCAAGGAAGGGCCCTCAGAAGAGGTCGAGTTCATCCTGCCTGAGACCGTACGTCTTTCTTTGACTCAATTAGAACTCGATCTCCAACAAGTCCAACTCTCCGAGCCACGTCCACCCACCTGTCCTAGGGGGCGCCTGTTTGTCCCCAATCAAAAGGTAAAAGAGGTTCTTGAATTATGCCATTCATCAAAGTTGTTCTGTCACCCAGGAATCACCAAGACCCTCCAACTCATTCGCGCCCGATTCTGGTGGGCTACGCTTACGGAGGACACCAAGCACTTTGTCAAGTCATGTCCCGAATGCAATCGTGCCAAGTCTTCCAATCGCCCACCTGCCGGGCTGCTACGACCCCTGCCAATTCCTTCACGCCCATGGTCACATATTGCTATGGACTTTGTGACTGGATTACCCCCTTCTGAAGGTAATTCAGTGTTATTGACCATTGTGGACCGTTTTTCTAAAATGGTCCACCTGGTTCCTCTCCCCAAGTTACCTTCTTCCAAGGAGCTCAGCGTTATCATGGCCAAGGAGGTTTTCAGGCTCCATGGGCTCCCCCAGAACATTGTGTCTGACCGAGGTCCCCAATTCATTTCCAAGTTCTGGAGGGAGTTTTGCAACCTGCTAGGGATCTCGGTCAGCCTCTCGTCAGGTTTTCATCCCCAAACGGATGGACAATCTGAGCGTACCAACCAGGAGGTGGAGACCAAGCTTCGGCTCCTCTGCGAGGGGGACCCGAGGAAATGGACGTCCAACCTCCCTTGGATTGAACAAGCAATCAACTCTCTTCCATCCTCTACATCAGGTATTTCACCCTTTCATGTTGTCTATGGATTCCAACCCCCTGTTTTTTCAGTCCAGGGGAGAGAAGCTCGGGTTCCCTCTGCACGACTCGCAATTTTACGTTGCCAGCGAGTCTGGAGAAAAGCCAGGAGAGCCCTAATTTTGGCCACCAAAAGGTACGTTCGGGGGGCTAACCGCAGGAGAACGCCTCAACCATTGTACAAGGTGGGCCAGAAAGCGTGGCCCTCCACCAAGGACCTTCCTCTCCGTGTGGAATCTAAGAAACTAGCACCACGTTTCATTGGTCCTTTTCTGATTACCAAAATAATCAATCCTGTCTCTGTTCGCTTACAGTTACCCAGGTCCATGCGCATTCATCCAACGTTTCATGTCTCAAGAGTCAAGCCATTTGTCCTGCCACGTTTTCGACCCACCACCGACCTCCCACCACCCGCCCGACTCATTCAGGGGAGCCCAGCCTACACGGTCCGACGCCTTCTTCGATCCAGAAGGTGGGGGAGAGGACTCCAGTATCTGGTAGACTGGCAGGGGTACGGCCTGGAGGAACGTTCCTGGGTGCCCTCACGCAATATTCTGGACAAAACCCTCATTAGAGACTTTCATCGACTGAACCCTCTCCAGCCTGGTGGTCCTTCAGGAGCCGGACCTTGAGGGGGGGGTTCTGTCATAGCTCTGCTCTCTGTCAGCTCCTCTGTCATGCTGCACACTCAGTAATCACTCAACTCATGTCACCTGTCACCGCTCATTATCCCACAGCTCCACCACCTGGTCCAGTCAGTACTTAAGTTCACTCATTCCTCTCAGTCTGGGCCAGATTCTCTATCCTGTCTCATCAGCAGTAGACTTTCCAGCATTCCATTGATTGACTCATCACGTTCATGACCCTTGCCTTGACCACGACCACGCTTTTGCCTCAGCCCTCGTCTGCTTTTGCTCATCTGATCAGGTACCGACTCATGCTCTTGTTTTTTGACTCTCTTTTTGGATCACGTACTGGATACTTCTGCTGAACAACT
>NW_023622470.1:0-4762 GCF_014905685.2 Nematolebias whitei | reverse complement strand
TGACCTTGGAAAACGTACACTGCTCATTCAAAGACAGGAATCAGAAAATGCATAATTACTCTGTAACAGGCCTTAACATGAATTCTACTTTGCATAAGCAACTCAAAAATCATTGTTACTGTTTTACAGTTAATAAAATTGATTAGTTCACTGTAACATCTAAAATGTTTGAACTAAAACACTTTGATTATCAAACATTTGTAAAACAGTAATGATAATAGAAAAGAAAGTGTTCTTTCACTTGAATTTTCAAGAAAGAAAGTCTCAGGATGGGTGAACCTGTATTTCTGGATTCAAATCAATGAAATGACAGTTTCTGTCCCACTAGGTTCTTAAGGTCAAGGGTTTTGACCTTAGGCTTAGTTTTGACATCAGGTCAAGTTCACTACAGTCCCCCCTTTGGAAATCATCACCTGTCCATGGGGATGAATTCCAAACATGAACTTACGCCTTCAAATGTCCTTGAGCTTGATGTAATCCAGCAAGGAAAACAAAAGTCAAAAGTAATCCAGCAAGGAAAACAAAAGTCAAAAGTAATCCAGCAAGGAAAACAAAGTCAAAGGTAATTCCACAATGTTCTTGGTAATTCCATTGTGTTGATTATAATTCCATAATGTTGTTGGTAATTCCATTGTAGCAACGCTTTAACCCCTTGGAAACAGAGTCTGTAATCCATTGGAAAAGTCATATAATCCACAACGGTAAATCCACAACGATTGGAAGTGTTGATTGATCAGCATACTTAGGGGTTCCCTTGGATTGAACTGAAGATGCGGCCACTGGATGAAGAGTGGAGACCAACGTCAGGATTGCAGGTCTCCTCCAGCGACGGTCGTCTCTGGGTGGATGTCCAGTCTGTGCCGTTCTGGTTCAAATGTGACATGCAATTATGTGGTTTAAGGTGGGCTTATGAAGGGGATTTTACATAAGGCCTTAAACTATATGCACCTGGTGTGTAAGCTATTATGGTTGGGAACAGCTACAACTACCAGTTAAGGGGTGGAACATGCTGAAAAGGGTAACTACAGGGGTTTATACCTATAGAAAAGGGTTCCAAACTATTTTTCCATTTCTAACTTGGTTTAAGTTAGCTTTACATGGTAAAATATAGTTTGGTTCAATTGTCTGTTGTCTTTTAGACGAACGACTTGAGATTGGGTGTTTGGTTTCCCCATAAATGTTTTGGAAGTCTATGGCGAGACTCATCAAAAAGAATTAGCTATCCCCCCGAATAGAATTGTTCGAGTAGGTTCGGCTTAAGCGTTGTGAGATCAATGTAGATTATGGTACTTAAGGTAGCAATAATATACATTGACTCCGCAAAGATTGCAATTTAACGAATGAACTGCATGTTGGCATGGTTAAAGGCCTCTTAGTCTCTAACTTAACTACACAACAAAATTCATTCTTGCCTGGGGTGTTCAGAAACAATACCAAAAACCAATTAAACGATGTCTCAACATCGACAAAAACAGTGACTAAGCAACCAGTTAAACAACGTTTCAACATTGACAAAAGCAGTGATTAAGCAACTAGAAAACGACGTTTCGGTGCGCCACTCACTCTGAATGTCAGATTTGCTCACGTTATCGCGTCTGGTAGCATTATCCTAACTGGCGTCACCCCCCTTCGGTCATGGGAGACCGCGAACACGGGTGAGGACGTCGCTCCATGAGCTAAAGTTAGGTTGTCCTTGAGTAGTTTTAACTGTTTGCGCAGCTGAAAGAGGACTTTTAGGTCTGGATTAAAATCCAGTTTACCTTTTGATGGGGTGTATTTGTCTGGGTCAGTCAGATACAGTATCATCGATTTAATTGCAGGATCATCCAACTTCTGAAGTTGGATGATGTCTGGGTCAGTTGACAATGACTTTTCATATTTTAAAAGAACTTGGCGAATTTTGTCTCCTTCTTCATCAGATGTCAGAGTGTCGGCTTGGGCGACCACCTGTTCAATCTGTGATGAGACTGATGAGGGTTCTTGCTCCTTGGGGAGCTCCAACGAATCCTTTTCTGAGTCGTCGGACCTGTCTATGGTCAGAGTCAGAGTCAGAGTCAGAGTTTCTTTATTGTCATTCGCACCTCATGTGGTACATGTGGTGGAGCGAAATTATGTACGCAGGGTCCCAGTTACATCCAACAATAAAATGTATAAGAAAAACAGTAATGACATCTAAGATATGAACTAAGAAAAACATCAACTAAATATACACTAAGCACTCATAACATAAAACATTGAACATCAGCACAAACATGAACATGAGTCTGTGAGCAGATGTGCACGTATGAACACATCAACATTGAAACAGATCAGCAGCAACATGAAACAGATCAGCAGCAACATGATATGGTTTTTCACAGTGATTATTCTAGTTAGAGATTCATGAGTCTAACAGCCTCAGGGTAGAAGCTGTTCCTCAGACTAGTGGTTCTACACTTAATGCTCCTTAACCTCCTTCCTGAGGGGAGTGGGGCAAAAAATGTGTGTGCTGGGTGGGTGGGGTCCTTCATGATGCAGGTGGCCCTCTTCCTGCATCTGGAGGTGTAGATGTCTGTGATGGTGGGGAGACTGATTCCAACAGATTTCTGTGCAGCCTTCACCACTCTCTGCAAAGCTTTTCTTTCTGCAGCTGTGCAGCCTCCATGCCACACATTGATGCTCGAGCACAGGATGCTCTCCACTGCACACCTGTAGAAGGAGGTGAGGACTGAGCTTCCCAGACCAGCTCGCCTCAGCCGTCTGAGGAAGTAGAGTCTCTGATGAGCTTTCTTGATCAGGCTGGTGGTGTTGTTGCTCCAGCTGAGGTTGTCATTCATGTGTACACCCAAGTACTTGTAGCTGGAGACCACTTCCACCGCAGATCCTCTTATGTTCAGGGGGGTGTAGGTGTTTTTGTTCCTTCTGAAGTCCACAATCATCTCCTTTGTCTTCTTCACATTGATGTGAAGGTTATTCTCTCTGCACCAGCTCTCCAGGTGTTCCACCTCTTGCCTGTAGCTGGACTCATCATTGTTTGTGATGCATCCCACCACCGCTGTATCATCTGCAAACTTTACAATGTGACAGCCTGGATGGGTAGCTGCACAATCATATGTGAGCAGAGTAAACAGAAGGGGGCTCAACACACATCCCTGAGGAGAGCCAGTGCTGAGGGTTATGGTGGAGGAGGAGAGGTTGTGGATCCTCACTAACTGTGGTCTGTTTGTTAAAAAGTCTAGTACCCAGTTGCAGATGGAGGGGCTTAGTCCTAGTGTGGATAGTTTGTCCATCAGGGTTTGGGGGATCATGGTGTTGAAGGCGGATGTGAAGTCCACAAAGAGCATACGGACGTAAGAGTTTTTCTGCTCCAGGTGGTTGAGTGCAGTGTGGACCACAGAGGAGATTGCATCCTCTGTTGATCGGTTCTCACGGTATGCGTACTGATGAGGGTCCTCGTTGATGTTGATGGTTGTTTTGATGTGAGTCATGACCAGTTTTTCGAAGCATTTAGCGACTATCGGGGTGAGGGCCACTGGCCGATAGTCATTCAGACCAGTCACTGTAGAGCTTTTTGGGACTGGGATGATGGTGGCAGTCTTCAGGCAGGTGGGAACTGTCTCCAGGGTAAGTGAGGTGTTAAAGATGTCTGCCAGCACCTCACAGAGCTGATCAGCACATTCCTTCAACACTTTTCCGGGGATGTTGTCTGGGCCAGTTGCTTTGTGCGGATTAA
Source organism: Nematolebias whitei (assembly GCF_014905685.2). NCBI lineage: Eukaryota > Metazoa > Chordata > Actinopteri > Cyprinodontiformes > Rivulidae > Nematolebias > Nematolebias whitei. The sequence goes on along the minus strand of NW_023622470.1, from coordinate 1,050 downwards.
TCCTCCTGAAGGTACTCCTTACTTCTGCTGAGGTCACGCTGAGATGCTCTTCATCCGGTGGCGAGGTGAGTCTGGTGCTGGGTGGTCTGTTCGGGTCTTCAAAGCGTGCATAGAACTTGTTGAGGGCATCAGGCAGAGATGGGTCTTTGGGGCATTGTTCACTCCTTCCTTTATAATCTGTTATGCACTTAATGCCCCTCCACATGCTCCGAGGGTCTTGTGAGATGAATTGACCCTCGATCCTCTTTGCATATGTGGCCTTGGCCCTCTTAATACCAGCAACCAGCTCTTTTCTTGTCCTACTCAGCTCCTCTGAGTTTCCAGACCTGAAGGCAGTGTTCCTGGCTTCCAGCAGGGTACGCACCTCTGCATTCAGCCAAGGTTTTCTGTTTGGGTAGCTTTTAACATTTCTGATAGTGGAGACTGTGTCAGTACATGTACTAATGTAACCCAGTACTGAGGATGTGTATTGGTCAAGATCAAGCGAACCTCCATTTTCAGCAGCTTCTCTGAAAACCTGCCAGTCTGTTCGATCAAAACAATCTCTCAGTATGGGTCCACTGTCCTGGCTCCAACATTTAACTTTCTTTTGTACCGTTCTGGAGCGTCTCAGCGGGGGCATGTAAGCAGGAGCCAGGAAGATTGAGATGTGGTCTGACAAGTCCTAGGTGGGGGCGGGGTTCGGCTTTGTATGCATTTTTTACGTTCGTGTAAACACGGTCCAGCGTGTGGTCTCCACGTGTCGGAATCGTCACATGCTGATAAAAGCTTGGGAGACAGTCCTTTAGATTCACGGGTTAAAGTCTCCGGCTACAATGTAAAGAGCCTCGGGGTGTTTGTTCTGCAGCGAGCTGATGATATCATGAAGCTCCTGCAGTGATTCATTAGCATTAGCGTCCGGAGGAATGTAGACAACTGTGATAAAAGTCACTGTGAACTCTCGGGGTAGATATTGTGGCCGGCATTTCACTGTTATTTGCTCCAAAGCCTTCGAGCATGAGCTATTTACAACAGTACAGTTCGTGGACCAACTTTTACTCACGTAAATGC